>NW_011372862.1:0-1327 GCF_000754665.1 Bison bison bison
AGAGATCAAATTGCCAATTCTATGATCCATTGGATCATAGAAAAAGCAAGAGAATTCCAGAAAAACATCTACTGCTTCATTGACTATGCTAAAGCCTTTGGCTATATGTATCATAACAAACTGTAGAAAACTCTTCAAGAGATGAGAATACCAGAACACCTTACCTGCCACATGAGCAACTTGTGTGCAGAACAAGAAGCCACAGTGAGAACAGGACATGGAACAATGGGCTGGTTCCAAATTGGGAAAGTATTACATCCAGGCTGTATATTGACATCCTGCTTATTTAACTTATATGCAGAGTATGTCATGTGAAATGCTGGGTTGGATGAAGCATGAGATTACTAGGAGAAATACCACTCACCTCAGATATGCAAATGACAACACCCTTATGGCAGAAAGTGAAGAGGAACTAAAGAACCTCTTGATGAAGGTAAAAGAGAAGACTGAAAAAGTCAGACTTAAAGCTCAGCATTCAGAAAATGAAGATTATGGCATCTGGTCCTATCACTTCATGGCAAATAGATGGAGAAACAGTGGAAGCACTGAAAGACTTTATTTTGGGGGCACCAAAATCACGGCAGATGGTGACTGCAGCCATGAATTGAAAGACGCATGCTCCTTAGAAGGAAAGCTATGACAAACTTAGATGGCATATTAAAAAACTGAGAGATTACTTTGCCAACCAAGGTTCATCTAGTCAAAGCTATGGTTTTTCTGGTAGTCATGTATGGGTGTCAGATTTGGACCATAAAGAAAGCTGAGCACCAAAGAATAGATGCTTTTGAACTGTGGTGTTGGAGAAGACTCTTGAGAGTCCCTTGGACTGCAAGGAGATCAAAGCAGTCAATCCTGAAAGAAATCAATTCTCAATATTCATTGGAAGACTGATGCTGAAACTGAAGCTCCAGTACTTTGACCACCTGATGTGAAGAACTGACTCATTGGAAAAGACCCTGATGCTGGTAAAGATTGAAGGCAGGAGGAGAAGGGGACAGCAGAGGATGAGATTGTTGGATGGCATCACAGACTTGATGGACATGAGTTTGAGCAATCTCCAGGAGTTGATGATGGACAGGGAATTCTGGTGTGCTGCAGTCCATGGTGTCATGAAGAGTCACACAGGACTGAGTGACTGAACTGACTGACTGATCAGATCAGATCAGATCAGTTGCTCAGGGGTGTCCGACTCTTTGCGACCCCATGAGTCGCAGCATGCCAGGCCTCCCTGTCCATCACCAACTCCCAGAGTTCACTCAGACTCACATCCATCGAGTCAGTGATGCCATCCAGCCATCTCATCCCCTGTCGTCCCCTTCTCCTCTTG
>NW_011372863.1:0-1638 GCF_000754665.1 Bison bison bison
CTGGTGGTTCATACAGTAAAGAATCTGCCTGCAGAGGGTGTGATCCCTGGGTCAGGGAGCATCTCCTGAAGAAGGAGATGACAACCTACTCAAGTATTCTCACAAGTATCCCACAGCCTACTCAAGGATTCTGTGAAATTCCATGGACAGAGGAGCCTGGCAGTTGCAAAGATACAGGACTTACTAACACTTTCACTTTCATGTCCTAACACTTAAGTGAGACTATATATCAGGCAGTGTTCTAAACAGTTCTATTATTAAACCATTATTAATTAATGTAATCCTCATAACAACCTTATGATGTAGTTGTTATATCCATTTTAGAGATCAGGAACTGAGGAACAGAGAGGTTAAGTGACTTGCCCAGAGTCACACAGCCAATTAGGCTTAGTAGTGCAGGATTTGAATGCAGGGATTTTGACACCAGATTCCATTTTCTAAAGTAGTGTGTTATACTGCCTTCATATTCATCTCCTCTCCCAATTCTTACCTTCATATGTAGTAAAATGAGATTAGTAAATGGTGACACTGGGATCATCATGAAAGCAACATTCATTTATTTTCATTATGGGCTAGTAAGACAGAATCCTGAGAAATAGTTTGTTAAAAGGGTTATTCAACAAAGTCAAACATTTTCTTTTTTATATTTAACTTTGCTGATCAGTTACCCATTTCCTGAGGAATATTGTATAGACTGTCCATTTAAATTAAAAATTAGTTTAAAACTAAAATCTCATATAGTTGCAGGACTTCTAAAGCTTAATAAAAATACTTGCCAAGATTTATTTAGTCTTTCACAGTAGTAATTGCTCAACTGGCTTAATTTCTTGGAATATTTTATCACTTCTAACACGGGTGTTATTTCCCCTTTTTATATTTGAAGAAACTAGAAGAGGTTAGCCTTTTAGGAGTTAATTTCTAAACATACCTTTCTGATTTCAGAGCCTTTACTTTGTGTGTTTGTTTGCTTTGCTTTAAATAGACTTTATTGTTTAGAGCAGTTCTAGGTGCGTAGACACTGAGTGGAAGACACAAAGGTTTCCCATGTGCCCTCTGTCCTCACACGCGCGCAGACTCCTCCCTGCTCCGGGCCTGTAGTCTGTATTTGGGTTCACTCTTGGTGTTGTACACCTTCTAGGGTTTAAAAAATGTGTAATGACATGTATGTACCATTGTAGTATCATACGGGATAGTTTCACTGCCGTAAAAATCCTGTGTTGTACCTGTTTGTTTCTCCTTGCCTCCAGCCCTTGGCAATCCAAAATCCTTTTCCTGTCTCCTTACTTGTACCTTTTACAGTATGTGTTAGAGATGGAATCATAGTACGTAGCTTTTTTATAATTGGAGAAGGAAATGGCAACCCACTCCAGTGTTCTTGCCTGGAGAATCCCAGGGACAGAGGAGCCCCTGTGGGGCTGGAGAATCCCCAGGCAAGAATTCTTGCCTGGAGAATCCCAGGGACAGAGGAGCCCCTGGGGGGCTGGAGAATCTCCCAGGCAAGAATTCTCTTGCCTGGAGAATCCCAGGGAACAGATCCCAAGAACCCACTCCCAGGGAACAGATCCCAAGAACCCACTCCAGTGTTCTTGCCTGGAGAATCCCAGGGACAGAGGAGCCCCTGTGGGGCTGGAGAATCCC
>NW_011372864.1:0-1607 GCF_000754665.1 Bison bison bison
CGGGCACTAGGAGGCGGCCGAGAAGGGCACGGAGGTGGAGGCGGCCATCTCGGCGGACTTGACGATGGTGATGACGCTGGTGGTGGCCACCTTGGTGGGCGTGACGGGGCCACGGGCCACGGTGCGGGCGAAGGTCTGCAGGGCCTCGTACTTGGAGCGCAGGGCGTCCAGCTCGAGCCGCATGCTGCTGTTCTCGCGGGCCAGCTTCTCCACCTCCCGCTGCAGCTCCACGCGCTGGCGCTCCAGCTCCTCCTTCTGCGTCACGCGCTTGATGCGGCAGCTGGCCGCGTAGCCCCGGTTCTTGAGCGTGCGGCGCCGCTGCTTCAGGCGCACGACCTCCTCCCGCGTGAGGCCCCGCAGGTGCTGGTTCAGCTCCCGCACCGACATGGACACCAGCTCATCGTCGCTGAGCGCCGCGGCGTTCTCGCCCGCCTCCTTCTTGACCTGCGGGGCCACAGTGCGGGGTCAGCTCCAGGGGCCAGGACTCGGGCGGTGAGTAGCGCGGCTGCCCTCCACTGGGCTCGGGACAGGCACCGCGGCCTCACCGGGCGTCGGGCACACACGGCGTGGGGCGCAGGCCATCCTGAGGGAGCCACTGGCTATGCCCTGCTGTGAGCCGGCTACTCCAACCCCGCGAGGCTGTCCCAGCTGTGCTGCCCTCTGGGGACCTCCAGTGCCTGGTCCGGGCTGCTGGGCAGATGGCTGCCCCACCCTGTGCGCCCCTCCGGTCCATGGGGTGTCCCCAAGGCCACCTTGACCCAGCGGGACCCAGCAAGGCCTGGAGGTCTGCAGGCCACACACCCACACACACCCCCACACACGGAGAACGGACTCCGGCCAGCCCTAGGGGCTCTGCGGGATCAGAGGCCACGCACCCACATCCGGGTGCTGGGCTGACAAGCACATCCTGGCCAGCAGGCACCCACCCCTCCTCCCCAACGTCTCCTGAGGCCACAGCCCCGACTCTTCCCGCCTCCTTCAGGTACTTCCTCCAGCCCACAGCCCCCTCCCGACCCTGCTGACAGGCGCCCTTCCATACACACCAGGGCGGTCCTGGGCTTCTGGGGCCAGAGGGGGCCTCTCCCAGGCCAGTGCCTGGCGCACAGACGGGGCTGCACCCACCCTCCCTTACCTTCAACGCCTTGTTCGCTTTGGGATTAGTCGTCATAACCTGGGCACAGTCACCCGGACAGAACCACCTGGAAATGGTAGCTGGAAATCAGAGAGATGCATGCAGTCAGTTTATGGTAGAGGCTGGGGGGACAGGCCGCCGTCACAAGTGACCTGAGCGGGAACGGCCCCTGCAGGGGGTCACAGCATCCCGAAAGCGAGGGCATCCTGGTGGGCCTGGGCCTCTGCCGAGGGCAGAGGGAACACCGGGTTACTCCTCCAGTCCAGCATCCGCCATCGGGGTGGCCTGGACACACCTCGTCCAGCAGCGGTCACAACAGCTGCCCCGCCGCAGGGCCCTGGCCACAGGCGCTAGCGTCGAGGGCCGGCACCAGGCAGGAGCCGCGGCTGCCTCCTGCTTTCGCCCTGAGCTGGACGGCGGCACCTGGGCAGCGCGGGACGCCTCGCCTGGGGTCCATCGTGCGCAGCAGCAGAGT
>NW_011372865.1:0-1847 GCF_000754665.1 Bison bison bison
AGAATACCATTGGTAGCTTGATAGGGATTGCATTGAATCTATAAATTGCTTTGGGTAGTATACTCATTTTCACTATATTGATTCTTCCAATCCATGAAATGTATTTATCATCCATGCTGTTTAAATACATTCTTGTTGATATATAAAGATTCTTTGTTAGTTCTGGCTCAAGAGGAACCACAGGAGAGAGCCTTGAAACTTTAAATTTAACTTATTAAGCCGACATCTGTTAAAACACCTGCTGTAGTGAGTCCTGCTGGATGTCTGGAATAAACAACAAGAAGGACATGATTAGTGATTGTAGACAACCCACATTCTGGAAGGGGCAAAACCCATGACAGCATAATGATTGGGATGTACTCTGTGCCCTTGAGGAGTTCTAGGACCAACAGAGAATGAAAATGTCAAAAAACAGATTATTTCAAAACTCAGGGGATTGTTCTGTTTAAGAGAAATAATATTTCAGCCTTTATTTTCTGTGATATTTTTAGTTGTGATGAAATTTACATATTCCATTTCTATGCCCTGTGTGTCTATTGCCTTATTTCTTCTTGGTCCCTTTAAGATTCTTAAGAAGTACTTAGAGCAGTTGAACTGCTTAATTCACCATGCCGAGCTATTTGTACGTGTTTCTGCTAGGTCTTAGGGGCGAGAGTTATTTGTAGTGCCTTTGCTCAAGGATCTTATTAACTGTAGTTTGGGGTAGGCCTTGAGGCAGAGTTGCAAACCAAAGATTCCAGGGTAGTTGTGGTAGAAGCTTGGTAGGAGTTGTGGTTAGTGTGCTAGGGACCTCAGAGAGGAGCACACAGAATAAGCTGGGGGATCATGCAGTGCTTCCCAAAGGAGGGTTTTAAAGGAGGAAAGAAAGAATTAACTAGAAATACAGAGTTAGCTTCTTGTCATTTAAATAGCAGCTATAACATCACTTCCTTGGAAACTCCCTAACCCAAATCAATACTCTATTAAGTTGACCCATTTGCTTTCTTTTATAGCAGTTACTGTTATCTTCTTGTCTGTTACTTGTTTGCTTATTATGTCTCTTCTCTCCAGAATGTGACTGCTGTAAGAACAGGGACCCTCCCTCTTTTTGTCTTGTTTCCTATGTATCCCCACTGCTTAGCATCATGCCTGTCACCTTCTAGGAGCTTAGGAAATGTTTGTTTGTTGAACAAATGAATAAATGAATGAAGAAATGATGAATACTGGAGACAGAGTGTGAGCAGATAAAAGTAAATATGTGTGGAGGCTCAGTTGAGAAGCTGCAAATGATTAGATGTGACTGAAGCAGAGGTGCTTTTTCTTAAAAGTTAGGAGATGAAGTATGGAATGAGAACTTTATCCTTGAAGTCTTGGACAGCTTCTGGGCTGCATGAAATGTAATACATATTTCTTTCCCTGAATCCAGTGATTGACAAGCAGAGTATGTTTGAAATATCTATTTTGGCAAAGCTGATGGCCTCACTGAGGCCTTGGGAAAATGTTACTAGAAGAGGATTTCAACTAGAAAGCTTTGGTGATATTCTTGAAGTCAAGTAGCCAGAATGTATAAGGTACTAAGGCATAATAAGGTCCTCAGGTATGGGATTTACTATGACAGAGCCAAGATGTGAAGGACTGCCAAGAATACTAGAATGTTGTTAGGTTTACAGTGTTCCTTGGCTAATTCTCTTGAAACATTGCATTACTTGAGGTTTATATTCCATGGTTGTTTCAAAGGCATGGCCACTTTGGGGATTTTTCTCTTCCTTTCTCCTTTTTATTTTTGCTTTAGTGCTTGAGGTAGCATATATGATGTCATCCAGCTTCTTTATGTGATGATGGTAAGCAGTTCCTCTTCCATGACTGTG
>NW_011372865.1:1947-2856 GCF_000754665.1 Bison bison bison
CCAGATTTTTAGCTCTTTCAAAAATATCACAGGTTGCTGATTTATATCTGAAACACATCATTTCCTATGGTAAGAGAAAGCGAATCTGGCGTTTTCTAGATTTCCCTACAATGCATAACAACAAATTTTCACCAAATTGACTACATCCTTTGAAAATAAGTTTTTTAAGAAAAGAAAAATTGTTACTACCTAAGTTGAATGTACTTTTCAGTTTTCTGCATGGATTATGGTTATGGCAGAAAGCTGTGATTAGAACTTTTTTCAGATTTTGGTTGTACCCTTCTGTTTCCTTGTCTGCCTAGGTGTGACTGATCTGTCAGAAAGCATGGTCACAGGGTCCCTGGAGGTACTCCAGGTCAGTTGTGTGAATAGGGAGCTTCTCAGGTCCTCTTGCTCTACCTGTCAGTCCTTCACATCTTGGCAGTGTCGTAGTAATCCCATACCTGAGGACCTTATGCCTTAGTACCTTAAAGATATTATACAGAACATAATTTTGGTTGCTTTCAAGCTTTGGAGCTTCCTTAGCATGTTTTGGTCCTAAAACCTGGCATATTTTTCATGAATTGGGAAAAAACTAAACCTTGGTGTTGTTGGGGCTCAAGGTGGGCCACCCCAAAATATGCCACAATGGCATATTGATTATTTTGAATTGATGTTGCTTGAGAAACAGCTGATGCAAGAAAGAAGCTCTGACCTACTTCTGTCCCCCTAAAAGCAGGAAATAAATCTCCCATGTGAAAGAAAGGTACACTCCGTATATCTAGAGATAGTGTGAATGTGTGTGCTCAGTTGTGTCCGACTCTTGTGACCCCATGGACTGTAGCCCGCCAGGCACCTCTGTCCTTGGAATTCTCCAGGCAAGAATACCAGAGTGAGTTGCCATTTCCTTCTCCAGGGGATCTTCTTGAC
>NW_011372865.1:2956-3579 GCF_000754665.1 Bison bison bison
CTTTACCACTGAGCCACTAGGGAAGCCCCAAATCAGACATTCTTTTTTTTTTTTTTCAGACATTCTTAAACTATGATTTAATAACCATTTTAGCTATACTGTCTCTAAGTTCAGCAGGGTATGAGTCTATACTCATGGGTCTGGTTTTTGTTAGGGCTCCCAGGAATCAGTGAGCAACTTGCTTCTATAGTAGCAATTGCTACTATAACAATCTGCTGTTGTTAGCTTTCTGTATCTTGTTTACCCACCAGTGTCTAAAAAATTTCAGTGTGTTGACTTCAACGATACCTACATAATTTACTGGAAAAATTGGCCATGAGGAAGTTAAGCACAGTCAGTTCTTCTCTCAATCAAGGAATCTATAGCAAGCTGTTTGCCTTCATTTGGATCGTATATTTTTATGTTGATCATTAGTCTATTTTAATTTTAAACCTTTCCTTGTTTCTTTTTCTATTATTATAGCTGAATGTTTATGTATTTAATGGAGATAATCTTTCTGGAGTACCTGGTGATGTATCTTTGGTCAATAAATTGGTTTTTCTCTCCTAATCTTTTCTTATTGTGGTTCCAGATAAGAGAGTAGGGTAAAAGCCTCTTCAGAGGGGAAATTCCTTTGAGACTTA
>NW_011372865.1:4202-9729 GCF_000754665.1 Bison bison bison
ACTGAGATATCAAGGAAGCCCTTCCCACCACCATGGGGGTCCGGAATTCTGGGTTTGGGGGACACTGAGTTGCAGGTGAAGCCAAAAGTGAAGGATGCTTATGCCCCATTCCCCTCTTGAAACTCAGGGAGGAAACTGCCTTGCAAGGTTGCCTCAACACAATAGAAGCAGTGACAGCAAAGTAAATTGTGGCATGATGTGGTTAGGTGGAGAGAGGATGCCTGGGCCTCCTTCAGCTTGTGAGTGTCTTCTGAGGAATCCCAAAGGTATCACCCACCCCAGGTAACTAGGTTGAGAGTTAGCGAACCTGTCAGTGGGGATGCTGTGTTGAGGGACAGGCTGATATCAGCACTCTAGTTGTTGGCCAGGTAGTAGTCATACATGAGATTGCAAAGTATAGATGGCTTTACCTATTAAAGCTGAGAAGGAGACAAACAACCAGGCCAGACCCCTGGGCTCTAAGCCAAGAGCACATCCCTGAGCCCAAAGCCTGCATGGGGTCCAGCATTAGTGTCTGGCCAGTGTCTGGGGTCCAGACCTATAAGGAACCTTGTCTTGGGGACCATAGAGCCCCAGGGGACAGCACAAGGGCCAGTACATGTGTATCTGTGAGTCTTTCCTTTACCACAGTCAAGTTACAAAACCCCATCCACATCCATATACCCAGCTGCCATCTTCATAGAAGCAGGGAGAAAATCTGAACAGAGAAACTGAGTGTTTACCTGAAGAAAACTATAAACCACCTTACCTGTTGCCTGAGAAACCCTGTATTCAGGTCAAGAAGCAACAGTTAGAACCAGACATAGAACGACGAACTGGTTCAAAATTGGGAAAGGAATACATCAAGGCTGTATATTGTCACCCTGCTTATTTAACTTATATGCAGAGTACACCATGTGACATGCTGGGCTGGGTGAAGCACACAAGCTGGAATCAGGATTGCAGGGAGAAACATCAATAACCTCAGATATGCAGATGACACCACCCTTATGGCAGAAAGTGAAGATGAACTAAAGAGCCTCTTGATAAAAGTGAAAGGGAAGAGTGACAAAGCTGGCTTAAAACTCATCATTCAGAAAATGAAGATCATGGCATCTGGTCCCATCACTTCATGGCAAACAGAAGGGGAAAAAGTAGAAACAATGACAGATTGTATTTTCTTGGGCTCCAAAATTGCTGCGGACAGTGATTGCAGCCATGAAATTAAAAGATGCTTGCTCCTTGGAAGGAAAGCTACGACAAACCTAGACAGTGTATTAAAAAGCAAAGACATTACTTTGCTGACAAAGGTCCATATAGTCAAAGCTATGGTTTTTCCTTTAGTCAGGTACAGATGTGAGAGACAGACTACCAAGAAGGCTGAGCACTGAAGAACTGATGCTTTTAAATTGTCCTGGAGAGAACTCTTGAGAGTCCCTTGGACAGCAAGGAGATCAAACCAGTCCATCCTAAAGGAGATCAACCCTGAATATTCTTTGGAAGGACTGATGCTGAAGCTGAAGCTCCAATACTTTGGCCACCTGATGGGAAGAGCTGACTCATTGGAAAATACCCTGATGCTGGGAAGATTGAAGGCAGGAGGAGAAGGTGAAAACAGAGCATGAGATGGTTTGATGGCATCACCAACTCAATGGTTGTGAGTTTGAGCAAACTGGGAGATAGTGAAGGACAGGGAAGCCTGGCGTACTACAGTCTGTGGGGTCGCAAAGAGTAGGACATTACTTAGAGACTCAACCAACAACAACTATAAATCAAAAAGGACTGAACTACTATAAAATGCAAGTTAAAGTCAAGGTCAGAGCTTGAAAAGCAAGATTAAATCAGTTGTAGAAAATTAAAGAGCCACGTTTTCTTGGCACATCTTAAATTTAGTCTTAAAGGATATATTTTCGTCATTTAAATTTAAATTTTGCTCACTGTTGAACACAGCTTAAATCCAGTGATTGTCTGATTGAGGTTGTAGATTGCCTGCATTTGGCATACCTAATTAATGCTATTTTTGATTATTTGATCACTAGAAGTGGAATTTTCATTTTCTCATTATCTAGTCATTGTTATAAAATAAGCACAAAATGAAATAAAATTGTAACACAGTTGTACAGTAACTACAGTACGTACATGATGGTTAATATTTCTAAACTGAAATGCTGTCTGGCAAGCATCATTGCAATGTACTTTTTGAAATTTCCATTCATTTGCTGACAATACCAAATCTGAGTTTGGTGTAACCAAGGTGGTTTGAGAGTATCTGTATATAATGTCTGTAAGTGTGGGCTATATGTATCAAGTACATCTCAGATTTTGCATAATCTATAAATAGGGAGCTAAATTGTTTGAAAGTTTACCTATCCCTTTCCAGTGAAGAGAGTTGCTATTTGCTGTGCTAGAGGGATTAGTGAAAATTGTTCTCTGGGTGCCTCATTTTTCATCTTGATAATATTTTATTAATTACCTAATCTATCATAATAAGTAGAGCAGTCAATTTATATTAGTCTATAACTATGAGGTGAATTATTTTTAAATGATGCATTTAAAATCAACTCTATTGAGGTAAAATTTACATACAATGAATGTACCCAATATACAGTAAGAGGTAGCTATTTTAAGTGTACAATTCTATGTGAACTAGTCTCCTTAGTTCCTCATGGTTACATCCTTAGACATTATCAACCAGTGTGCTTTCAGGTTGATATTGATCCACTAACGCTTATACTGGACCATATTAGAAGTATTTATAAAGGCTTTCTAGGTATGTGGGCTTGTTTACATTTATCAGCTAAATGGTCCTAAGTTTTTGTTTTTTATTCTTATGTTTGAGACACTCAAACCTCAGCCATCTAGGTGGCTCCAAGTCTCATAGCCTTATTGGTAGTTCTCTTGTAATGTTCAAGTAAAAACAGTTCAGGACTTGACTATGGGAATTCTAGTATTCTCCTTAAGAATGTGGCTTACATTTCCAAGAGAGCCTCTCCATTTTCTCTTCCTACTAACCTCATGTTGCTATATCTCACCTCGAGAGGCTCTTCCCTTCTCTGTTCCACATCGGCCCAGGCTTTACCTCTCTTCCTCCATTTCCTGGAACCCCACTAATATAAAATGACTGGGAGCATTTGTAGCATGTGTGCCCTGAGGATTTGGGGACCTTGTTATTATATACGACTGTGAGTGATGTATTAGCTAGTTCTGGGTCTGTGATAATTTCCTTCACTCAGAGTGTCTCACAACACACATGTTAGATATTAGTAATTATGTGACATATCTGTTTCCATATTATATTTTGCCAGACTAGAGGAAAGCTTACTAGTTTTGTCACAAAATGGAATAGAGGTAATAGTGAAGGAGAGCAATCCTTGTTGCAGGTGGATAAATGAATCAATAAGTAATAACATTTTAAGTTAGTAAACCTTCTGATGTAACTTGATAAATATTGGCAACCTAGTAACTGCAGTAATTTTATAGCAATGCTGTGGAAGAATTTTTTTAACAAAAGAAAGTGATATTGGTTTTGCAGTGGCTTTTCAAGATCTGTAGGAGGCCAGACTAGCCAAATAGCAAAAGAGATTTTTAATCAAGACAGTATAATTCTGAACTTAAAGAGCTTGTTTCAATTCCTGCCTGCTGAAGGACTTCTGGACAGAGCCAGATAAAATTTTGAAGGCTCTATGTTCTTTCGTTATCCTCATTTTTTAAAACTTTCTGAAGAAAGAAGGAAACAGATCTTAATAAGTCTCCCAGAGGTACACTGTCCTTAAAAAGCATAAACATGTATATTTGTATTCTGTGTTTTTAGGTTTGTTGCTTGAGTTCCTTGTATATCAAGGAATATCTTTTATTCTTTTTATAATTATGGTAGGAAAAGGTGTTTTTCTCTGTTAAGCTGTAGTGAAATTAGTAAATGATGTCCGAATAGATGGATGACACGGGCCGGCAAGATGTGAGGTTTAAATACATTATGCAGTACGACATTTGCACTAGATCTTTCTCTCTTGCTCAGCATACTTTTAGACCAGTCATACATTTATTTCTCACCTACACACTTGCAGTCCTGTGGTAGAATCAGATAAATATGTGAAGGTGTCACTTTAATACAAGTTACGAAGGAGAGGTATCTACTCAGCATTTGGGGCTTCAGACGTAGTCACGGAGCTATAGGAAGACTTCCTTAAGGAAGTGACAATTGAGCTAAGGCCTAAGGGATAGTGTAGGGTTGAATGGCACAGGGAGGGCCAAGGTTTTAGGAGGAAAGGGAACAGCCTCAATAGCAGGAGAGATCGTGGTAAGGATGGCGAGGACTCGGCAAGAGAGGGAGACCAAAGAAGAAGAGGTTGGGGACCATTCCCTGCTGACCAGGTAAAAGAGCTTTGATGTGGTCCTTAGGGCAGGGGAGTTTGGGAAGAGTCTTTTAAGGGCAGTTAATCAGATTTTCCTTTGCAAATGAAGAGCCTGTTGCTGAGTGGCAGGCATATTAAAAATGTTAGGAAGTTAGGCAGTACCCTGGGTGGGAATTCCAAAGGCTCCAACTAGGATGGGAGTGTTCAGGTAGAGAAGAACAGTGGACCAATTTGAAAAAGATTTAGGAAACAAAAATCAACAGTACTTGGTGATAACCTGGATGGACTGGGGATTGCAGACAAGGGAGATGGAAAGAGTGGGCCTTAATTTCTGGCTAGGGTTCACTGAGATATGGGACAGGAGGCAGGACCAGTTTCAGAGGGGAAAGATGAGGGCATGGTTAGGCATGCAGTCTAAATATTTTACATTCATTTATTCTCATTTTACATCTCAATAAAGATTTATGGGGGCAGATCCAGCCCAGAGGGGTAGAAGGGATTTGATGTTTTATTGGAAACAAATGAAATAATAGATTTCGTTATTTAGGAATTTTATTACTGACTTGACTTGAAGGCAGTTGTTTTATAGAAGATTTTTTCTTTGTAAGATCCCACTTCCCACATCTTCCTTTCTTGGCTGCATGCTTTTTCATGTTCTTGATGATGTATTCATATCTTCATAAGACTATCCTCTTTTTAGAGCCTGAGCATGGGAGTTTTCCTTGTAATGCTTTTTAAAATGTAAGAGTTCTTAGCAACAAAAAATGTTTTTATTTATCTTTTGATAGTTCACTATATGATGTTTAGTGGAACCATATTGCAAAAGTTATTATAAAAGTAATTGTTGTTTTATGAAAATGAAATGAATGTAGACATTTTAGTACCTTGATTAATAGCTTTAATAATTTTTGAAGAATTAATCTTTTAATCATCCCATTTTCAACTAAAATTTCTTTTCATAGTGAATTAGTCTTTTTTTTTTTCTAATTTTATTTTATTTTTAAACTTTACATAATTGTATTAGTTTTGCCAAATATCAAAATGAATCCGCCACAGGTATACATGTGTTCCCCATCCCGAACCCTCCTCCCTCCTCCCTCCCCATACCATCCCTCTGGGCCGTCCCAGTGCACCAGCCCCAAGCATCCAGCATCGTGCATCGAACCTGGACTGGCAACTCGTTTCCTACATGATAT
>NW_011372865.1:9840-11519 GCF_000754665.1 Bison bison bison
GCCCACAGAGTCCATAAGACTGTTCTATTTTCAAAGCTTTACCTGATCTCAACAAGTGGTCAGGCTCTTTTTTAAGGGAAATGCTAATAGTGGACTATCACAAAACCATTACAATGAATAAAACTAAAGCAAAGTTTCTCAACATCAGTACTTTTGACATTTGGGGCCAGGTAATTCTTTGTGGTAGAGACTGTCCTGTGCATTGTAGGGTGTTCAGCAGAATCCGTAGCTGTTAACCACTAGATGCTGGTATGAAGTGTGTGCTGCAGTCCATGGGGTTGCAAAGAATCAGACACGACCTAGCAACTGAACAACAACGACAACCCCCTACCCTGTTATGACAGCCAGAAGTGTCTGCAGACATTGCCAGATGTCCCCTTGGGGCACAGTTATCCCCAGGTGGCTAGATTTATGTTTAAATCTCAACTATACCATGTTGTACTTAAAAAAAAAAGAACTGTTGCAAAAGGGTGTGTAAAATAACATGCCAGTTATGATTTTTAATGTACAAAATAGTAAATTTGCTTATGGATGAATTCATTGGTAGTAATAAAAATGTGTCTGGAAATGGTACATACCAACTTTAGGATGGCAGTTACCTCTGGGGAGAGAAGGAATGGGCATGAACAAAGATTTATGATATTTCACATTTCAGAAAGAGAGCAAAGCAAATTAAACCAACATATTATAAAATTAAATCTCAAAGTGGAATACATTTTTTCTTTATATTTACATGATCAATTGTTTTAAACTTCTGTGGCATATCATATAACATTCACTGTACTTCTTTTGTCAAAAATTTTTACTTACTGTCATGCATTATTACACACTAGGATGTAAACATTTGTACAAATGAGATACTTCACTTACTCACTCATGTTAAACTTAGGATGCCATATTAAAAAAAAAACAAAAAACACATAAAGTTGGGGCCCAACAGACAGTTCTTAGCTGACTAAAATACATACCTGAGTATTAATCTTTCTTGATTACGTCTGAAATACTTAAATTTAGTAGTCAATCTAACTTTTAGTATTGGCAGACTATGGTCGTTTATACATATTAAAAATAAATACAAGTCAAGGAAAGATCTCTGAGGGATTCCTTGGAGAATAGTCTGATTTTTATCATTGCATATCCTGGATAATGTTTTGTATTTCTGTTAAATGCTCCATTGTATCTACTTGCCATGGAATGTATCCTATGCATGAATTTACTCCCATTTTATAATTTTGCTCATAATGTAAAAGTAACTTAAATAATTTGTCTAAGTTAAGATTCTGTGAAATAAAAGTCTGAATATAGATAAAGATGGAAATATATGAAATATTTGCACATACTTTCAGGTGTATAAATATTATAACAGACTTTAGAAAACTATTTGAAAAGTTTTGTTGCTGCTAGCATTTTGAGAAAATACAGAAGAGAAATAAGCATACCTCCCTAGAAGTGAGAGAGTGAGCGTGTGTGTGTGTGTTTCAGAATATATCCTTTTCAACAATAGAATTTATATATATGATTGGCAGTGGCAAATAGCATTGCCATAGATGAGAAATGGCCTCCAGAATCAATCTTCCTAGGTTTAAAATTTTAGCCTTATTACTTCTCAGTTGTATGATCTTGGGGCAAATTATGGCACCTCCTAAAATTCAGTACATTTTCATCTGTACAATGAACAT
>NW_011372865.1:11619-12373 GCF_000754665.1 Bison bison bison
ATTTAATTTGAAAATTAGATGAGTTAATACATGGGAAACACAGGGCCTGGCACAAAAGTTCTTAAGAATAGTAAAATAAAGCTGACTTTTTTTAGTTACCATATCTGTCTATAAGGTGATAATATTTATGTTTATAGGATTTTGCTTCTGCTGAAGGATCACATCAGTGTTTGAAAGCACTTAGTGTGGTCTTTGCATACCAAATACAGAGTGAAATATTTTTAAATACTTGTCAAGTTGTAATTTCTCCCAAGGAAGGGCTTCCTCAGAGAATAGAGAATGAATTGTAGAGTATACCTTTGGAATGGTTTAATCCATGGATAGCAGAGTAAAATAAAATCATTCTTTTTTTCTGTTCTGTTTCATAATGCATGTTGGATATTTTAAACTAGAGCAAAACATTTAAAATGATGACTCCTGCTACTTCCTTATAACTGTATGATTGGTTTAGAGAATTTACTGTTCCAAAGCATAATTAAATCAACTTATGTAACTGCATTTAAAATAACTTAGTAAATTTATGATTGTTAATACCAATCAGTTACTTTGCCAACATCTTAAGAAGGGACAGTTGATTCTGGGAATAAACCAGTGACTCAGGAGCTTTAGACAGTCAGCAGCAGAAGTGAGTTTTGATTACAAGTTTCTGTGTTCAGTATGGTTGTTGACTGATGGATGCATGGTTTTTATGGGGTGGAGGATCATGAAAATACAGGAAGAAATATAAGCGCTAGAGGTATTTTTTTTATTTGTT
>NW_011372865.1:12473-17195 GCF_000754665.1 Bison bison bison
AATAAGATGTTGAAACAAGTAGCAGATTATGCCTATCTTACTAACTATACAGCTGGTGACATTCTCTTGCAGATGTTGTGGGGGCAATGGCTTGCTTTTTTTGAATAAATTGAATTTAAAATACAGTTCTTCAGAGTTTTCGCATATTTTTTCTTTGTCTACATCTATGTTATATGTAACATCTCAAGGTGATGGCATGAAGATATTTAAAAACAAAACCATAAACTTGTAAAAGTTCTGTAAATTAAGAAACTAAACATCAAAGATCATTAGCAAAGTCCAGGAAGATTGTTTGAAAAATACATTCTATCCTGTTTTCTGAACCAGAATATGGCAAAGTATCCAAAAGGAATAGGAAAAGACTTGGATCATCATCAGCATCTATATTGCCAGTCTTTTCCACATCAGCATCTATATTGCCAGATCTTTTCCGAGACAAAATGCCTCAAATACAGAAGGGCAAGAGGGAGAGATGGATTTGAAGCAGCATTTTTGTATCCTAGGATGCACAGACCCCATGACAAGGTGTGGTGAAGGTGAATTAGTGGGAGTAGGATGTGCTAGGAAGTGTGGGCTCAGCAAACAGCTTATTCAGAGAACTTTGTCCAGGTGGCCCAGCCTCAGACCAGCCAACCCAACACGAAGAATGTTTACTAAGAATCCAGGTTTCAAACTGGGCTCGGGTACATCAATCTGCCTTTGAAATGCAGGTTGCTAAAAAGTCCAATTACCTCTTTTGCTGCCTGACACCAAGCCTGGCGGATCTCTTCCTGTCTTAGTGAGGATGAGTTATAAGTGGGAGTGAGGGTGTGGCTTATGAAAAGTCATGAATAGATAAAATACTGCTCTGAAGATTTAAGAGCAACATATAGTTCTGAAGATAATGTTTTTGGTAACAAGCAGGTGAAGTTGTCTCCTAAAGGAGAGCCAGGAGGGTATGGCCTCTATCGTGGCAACGAGCTGACATGAGGCAAAAAGTGCAGACGGCTGAAATAAGGACCCATGAGAAATCCAAAAGGAAGGAAAGAAAAGAACAAAACTGATAGGTCAGTTTTGATTAATTCACTCATGAAATAGTCATTCATGAAATATTTATTGAAAACCTACTATGTGCCTGCCATTCTAGACACTTAGGATGTAATAATGAATGAAACACATAAAACAATTACGAAAAGTTCAGCCTTAAAGTTACAAGGTTTCTACTGGAAACTTTAGACATACAGGAGTAGAAACAATATTTAAGGTTGCTAGAAGAAAACTTTTCTAAGTTCTTTTATTTCCAGGTAATATTAGTTCAGAAACAAACCTCTGATCTCATTGGTACCTAAAGATTTTTTAATGATTGTATTTAGTGTTGGCTGTGGTTGTAGAGTGGGTTCTCATGCTGCTGAAAGGAACTGTAAAATTATATATTTTTGGATATATCAGTTCATACCCCTTGACCTATCAGTTACAGAATTATCAGTTACAGAATTTGCTTTATGGAAATGAAGATGCAGATGAAGTGTGTTCATTAGTAGACTGGTAAAATAACCATCTATTAAAGACAGTGGTTTTAAAAAGTATTTAATGACAGGTCAGAATATTCCATGTACAATATCAAGTGAATTAAAAGCAACATACAACACAGTATATGTGTGCTCAGGTTCTTCCAATTTGAGAAAAATTTACTGGAAGAAAATATTATCAAGTATTATTAGGAAGGGTTATATAGTTTTTTAATTTCTTTTTATACTCTTATATCCCTTTATATTCTTTTATATGAGTTCATATTAGTTTTATAAGTAGTATGAATAAAAATGTTAAATTTTCCAGCATCTTCTCTTAATTGTGTGTGTTTTCCACCATACATTGAATTGACTGTATGTAGAAAACTTCCATTCGTTTGACTTTGTTCTGTAAGTAAATAGAAAACCCATATTGAGAGAGTGTGTGTGTGTGTGTGTGTGTGTTGAGTCGAAAGAGGATTTTCGTGGTATTGATGAAAGAATAAATAAAGGAATAAACATTTCATTTTATTTGACCCTCCCCCCCCGCCTTCAGGCAACTGTTTTATACTGTAAATTCTATTTATGAGATTGCCAGGGGGAAAGTCTGATGAATTTCTTTCTTCAAGATGGTGGCAGTCATAAATTTAAATATGTAGTCATATCATTGGGCAGTTTTGAACTAAGCAAGACCTTTTATAAAATCAAACAAAGCTTTGACACTTAGGACGCAACAAAAAAAATGTCCACTATAGGATGAAATGCTACATACACTCAGTTGAAATGTGGGCAGTTGGGCTCTCTTCCTGGATGCCATCCTGCTGCCCCTTCTTTGTGCTGTGAGCAGTTTTCTTGATAGGGTTTTGTACTTTCCCTTAGACTGTAGGTGGGTTGCTAGCTGGAGCCATTTGAAAAGGAGCAGGGTAAAAAAACAATGTTGGTGTATTAAGAGAGAGTAGCATACCTAGCAGAGTTACCTGGTACCTCTGTTAATATTCTAGGTGATCATCCTCCACATCACTTTTGACTTTGCAGTTTTCTTTCTCAATAATGAAACCAGGTAACAGAAAGTACCTGGACAGCTGAGTTTAAATCAGAAGGTCTGCCGATATACAAATAAATTGTATCCCCAGAGCTCTCTGTACTTTACATTCTGTTTCTCCCGTAAAAAAAACAAAAACATAATAACCTTAATAAGAATCTTTTTCCTCAGTAGCCTATAGCACTTTCAGATAATTTTCCCCCTGTAACACAAATATGAAAGCTGGTATTTTCTACTATTTTCAACAGGCAGGTGAGAAACAGGGTTTGATGTACAGACGTGGTTATGACTCAGGGTTTGTCTTTCACCATAATGGTCACTTTTAAAAAATTTATTTTTTTCTCCCTACTTTTATGATTCCCTTTGCTTTTATAAGGAACGTAGGAGAAAAGCATGTATTTTGGATAAGTTAATGATTTTGTACCCTTCTGGTTATTACCTTATATTGTGTCTGTTTTTGTTTTGATGCAGGGACAAAGTTTTATAAAAGGTTTGCTCTTACAGATCTGAAAGTATCCCTAC
This sequence comes from Bison bison bison, assembly GCF_000754665.1. Lineage (NCBI taxonomy): Eukaryota > Metazoa > Chordata > Mammalia > Artiodactyla > Bovidae > Bison > Bison bison. Next base: position 15,525 of record NW_011372865.1, read on the forward strand.
TTGGAGTAGAAAAGAGCAGGCCTTAATTATCCAGAAGACGTTTTTATATGACATGTTGACTTTGAAGAATCTGTATGTTATTTTGCCAAAAGCTTTTTTATTCCTTTTATAGGCTAGAATATTAGACATGAAATATTTAGCGTAGTTATACTTAATCCTTAACATTTCCATTTCCTTTCTAGCCTTTTTCTTCTCTTCCAGCCAAAAAAGACCAAAACAAACAAACAAACAAACAAAAGAACTTGTGATGTTTCAGTTGAAAGTAGGGTTCTTCTCACCAACTACTTCTGTTAATTCAGGAGGGCTAAATAAAGGCAGGGGGACGTTAATGATTGGTATTTGGTGGCAAATATTTATCCACTTCGGATTTGAAATGGGTGTTAATGGGGAGGAGCTGGTGAATAACTAGATAGGTTAGGAAGATAGGTTTGTTAGGAAGAGATAAGTGAAAGGAGGAGACTTGGAAGAGGTATTCTGCTACCAGCAACTACCAAGTATTATAGAAGTTTTTTCTCTGATATAAGAAACCCAATTAAATGCGTCCCTGGGTTTCAGAGGGCCATATAGATGTTGTCTATTGTCATCCATCCTGCTACTTTTGCGTTGCCTCAAGACATTGGCACTGCTGGTTCATCCATGTTCAGCCAGATAAGCCCTTGGTCCCCTAGCCTCTTCCCATTCTCCTTTTTCTTCCCTGACAATGCCTGCAGGGTAGTAAGAAAGACAGTTTTGGAACTGAGAAATGAGGGACTGAGGACAAGGAGGATTTATTTTTTATTCTCTAAGTTCTTGCTACTCTGTTTCAGAATATACCTCCAGACAGTTGGGATTCCTAGTTTGAAAAACACTAGAGAATGACTTTTCTTCTGCCTCTTTTCCTTTGCAGGAAACGCATGAAATTGTGGCAATCAAGAAATTCAAGGACAGTGAAGGTATATATATATTTTTTTTCTTTCTGTATTTAGTTTTTGTGAATCGAATATGGAAGAGATGAGATCTAGCTGATTAGACTATGTTCCTTAGATTTTAGAGTCTCAATCTCAGAAAGTATAATAAATATATCTTATTGATCATCATGCTTTGCTTTGAAACATCTAGTTCCTCTTGTGTGAATATTTTCAAATCTCATGATATCAGAAAATTCAGTTTGTGTTTTAAAGAGACAGCATTGGAAATCTTGCTTCAAATGCTGGACAGAAGATGTGCTATTTACACTGTTTCCACATACTAACAGTTTAAAATGAGAAAACTTATTTGAAGTAAATACTTCCTGGGTTCATCCAAGTAGTGAGTGCTGTGTTAAAGGCTCTGGTATTGGTTACTGTGATCTCCTAGTTAGATAGAAATACAAAGATAAGTAGTACGTAGACAGTACAGAGGGAATGGTTTTATATTTAGAATAACTCATTGGGAAAAGAAAAGCTTTTCAAGAAGAAATACCATACTTGGAAGCTTTGGTCACATAGAGACCATTTCAAATGGAGTATTAAATTTGCCCTATACCGGGCAAGGTTTAAAATAAAATATTAACAACAACAAAAATAGTGTACCCAGTGAAAGTAATGTACAGGAGAAAAAATAAAGCATTTCAGTAGGCCATTAGGTTTTAAATCAAGACTATTATTGGCCATACAAATACAGCCAAGTAGTAAAACTGACTCCAAAGACAGA
>NW_011372865.1:17295-18192 GCF_000754665.1 Bison bison bison
TTTACCTCCTAACAGTGTTCTCATACATAATATCATATGTATATAACTGAAGGAAAAGTTTCACAAGGTTATTTTACTAATGTGAGGTTCTTCATTTTCTGTTCTTTCTTGCTCATATAAATTCATACAAGTACCTATTTTGGCATCAAATATTTTGATTCACAGCCTGCCATTTGAAAACTAGTGCTACAGGAGTGAAAGATCCCACCATAACATCAACCGATCATATCTAGTTGGAAGCGTGACAATAGCATTCATAGCCTACCTTCATCAGCACACAGCGACTGTGTACTGTCAGATACCAGCCTCTGTATTTGTGAACATTCACCACCCCTACCTTAGAGACTTAGCAAACATTAAATAACAAATGGGCCTCACTAACAATTCCTAGGGTAGAGACAGTAGTATTTGATGTAACCCAGCTCTGATGTGCTGGTTATGTGGAGCACATGCACGTCAGCTGGGAATTTTAACCTTGTCTTGGCAGCCTTAAAGAGTAGGCCAAAAAAAAAAAAAAAAGTACTTTAGCTAATTCTTTAAAAACAAAACCCAAAAAAGCCCTACTTCAAATGATATACCTGTAGTCTAATAGGAAGCAATAGCCCCAGGCCAACCCACTAGGAGACCATTGGAAGTGAGCTCTTTGAGCAGTGGCTTTGGGTTAACCACAGGTGGCCAGGAGACAAATGGTGTTCTACTAAAAAGAGTGGCTGCAACAGTAGATCAAAGCATAACCTTTGCCTGCATATAAAAACTTCTGACTGTGCATTCATCTTGTAAGGCACATTGTCGACCATCAGTTACCACCAGAAATAATGTGTCATCAAATTTTTGAAAAGCAGTGCAATCTAGGCCACATATGTCATTGCTTTTAAAAAAATAAATACCCAATTCTTT
>NW_011372865.1:18404-19965 GCF_000754665.1 Bison bison bison
GTTTGATCCCTGGTCAGAGAACTAACAGCACCATGCTGGATGGTGTTGCCAAAAAAAAAAAAAATTCCACTGAGTACTGAACCAGGTGCTGTAAGATCAATGAAGGTAAATCAGGTCTGGATAATTTCAAGAAGTTTCTGATCAATTAGAATTAAGACCTGTAAATAAAAAGCAGTAAAAGAGTAGAAAGCAGTCAGTGCCTGAATCACTTTGCATAATTTTGAGGTGAGAGAGATTGTTTCTAGTTGTGGCATCCCAGGACTGTATTGGTAGTCTAAACATGGGAAACATTTGATCAGCTCTTATTTCACTGAGCTGACAAAACACGAATCCACTCTGCCCTCATCTCTGCTGGGCCATTATCAGTTACTATACCTCAGAAGCATGCAGCCCCATCACTTACCACCTTGCACCTGGACACTTTGTAGGCATGCCTGTACATACTTCTGGAGGGATACTTCCTAAATATTTCAGTGATAGAATATGAAAATGTATCCAATTATTCCTAACTTCTCAGTTCCAGGCCTATCCTAGGCACACTTTCCTATTATTTCCAGTTCTCCCTGGGAGACCTAACACAATCTTTTCTGTCTTTACCCTTTTCCTCCTGCCAGAGTATTACTGTGCTTAATGGAAAGCAAGGGAACATGTGCAGTTAATACCCTTTTGGAGTGTGAAGTGTACATAGATAGTCTAGTGTTGGTGAGGATGTCCATTCAACCCCTATGTAAACCACTTAATTCTGTATCAGTTTATCATCTTAAATTTTAGTCAAGCTAATTATAATTAAAAATATTGTTTCATAATATTGCCCTTATTGTCATATAGCTCCCATGAGTTTCCTTTATTAGTTATCCTGAATATATTCTTTTGATATTGTCATACTGACTTTTCTAAATCCAGTATTTAAAAATCTTTGTGAAGGTAATGAAATAATTCTGCAAAAACATTGTTAAACTGAAATGGGATCTGAACTTGGTCTGACCCACATTCAAGCTAATCAAGTATTCTCATGCTGATGGTATCAAGGAATATTTTTTGAGTATATATATTATCTTCTGTTAGCTTTAAAAGATTATGATAACGTCCTATTTTCTTGTTAAATTCATATGTATCCACAAATTTACATTAACCATTTTTTGAGCATCATTTTAAGGTAGACTGCTGTTTAGTTCAAGAAGTCGTTATTATCCTAGATTATTATTTAAAAGGGAAACCAAAATTTTATAGTAAATAAAAAGTTAAATTGAGAGTTTTAAGTTGAAAAAAAAGTAATTAAAATTATGAAAATAAATTTACTTTATCTTATAGTTAACACAATTTAGATTATAATAACAACTATGTACTATTTCTTAGAGAAAAGAAACAAGTGTTATCTTTTGGCGGGGTGGGGCAATTTTTACAGTAAAACTATAGGCTAGGTCAATGAATGACTTTCACAATAAAAAGGTCATTAAAAGTATACAAAAGGTTTTGTCACTTCTTTTTCAGTATGTTCCTGTTTTTTTTTTTTTTCTTGTCTTCATCCTTGTCAGTTTTTTTTTTTTTTTTTTTTTTTTTT
>NW_011372865.1:20151-28186 GCF_000754665.1 Bison bison bison
GAGTCTCAGATAATGAATTCTTGATGATAACCCTGAATGATAGTATTATAAATTTGTCTATTAATATGTTTCCACAGAGAAACACTTACCTAATAAATACCTAACCAACCAGAAGTCTCCATAGAATTAATTCTACTCAGTATGTATTTGTATTTTTCTGAGAAAAGAAAAATTATCAGAGACCAAAAAGATACTAGAGATTATTTAGTTAAAAGGTACATTTCAGGCTATGTATAATGATAAATTGAGGCTAATCCTCCTACCCTTCCTATAATTCCAATCTTGTACATTGAGATTTGATGTTCAGATGATAATCTTCTATCACTTTTGGATCAGCATTCTCTTATATGCCAGTGTCTACCATGCTCAATTCTTTAAATAATCCAAGAGCACTAATTTAGATAGCTTTGGACCAGCAAGAATTACAAACCCTGTTCAACCTTTAATTAAAGAAGTCCTGTGGTCTAAAACTTATTTTTGACAAACTTTTGAATCATCTGATGTGATAGTACCTTTTGTTTATTTGAACTTTTCAGCCCTTCCTGAATGTACGGGTGATAGGGTGAGGAGAGATCCTCCTCACTTGTCATTGGGCCTCCATACATGACAAGGAGGCTGACTTTGAGGGAGTTGTGTAGTAGTCTATGGTTAAGATAGAATTTAGGCTGTGTCTTTGCTTTTCTATCAAAATTGCTTGCATTTCATATCTTGCTCCTGTTTATGGTTTCTATAGATAAATATTTTACCTTGGAATGGACATAGTTGTTCTTAATCATAAGAAAATGTTTAATTGATCATTCTTTCCTCCAGTTTATGTCATCCTTGTTTTTACTCAGACACTGGAAAGTTCTATTCTGATCTCAGAATCAAGGGAACTCTGGTCTCTTATTTTGTATACTTGTACAAAACAAGGGTTCATAATCTTTAAATTCAAGAATCTGATTTCTGTGTAAGAGAGGCCTTGAGACAGACTTTCCAACCCTTGGTTAAACAGATGAATGAGTTCACTAAGTTTGAGCTAGTCATGATTTCACCACACTTATTTTTAATGACCAAAATGGATCTCTTTCAAACTTCAGGGATTCTTCTTGAATTTGGTGAACATTTTGCACCTTTCATGTTTTAATCCATTTCCATTGTGCTTTATCTGGCCTTCATCTCTGAAGATTTAAGAGTTCTCATCATTTTTGGTATATATGACAGCAGCACCACCATTTAAACCCCTCTGGCCATTTTTCTTGCCTCCTGTTGATGTTCCCTCTTCAGTCAGGGCATCCAGACTCAAAAATGGCACCGTTATGGTTTTGTACCATGATGGCTTGACTTTTCCCCACAGAGTACGTGTTTAAAGTCCATTTTGGGGTGCCTCTTTGGCTATACAAAAGTGTCAAGTTTGTGATTTCATAAAGTAGGTTATAGTTATTTCTGGACTTCTTTTCAAAGCCCACAGTTCTTTAAAAATAGGGTTACAGAAGAGTTTCTGCTCATCTTTGGATTTTTCTCTTTTCATCATTTATCTTTGCATTTCTTTCGCTCCTGTGATCTTTCTTCTTAAAAATTGTTTTCTTTTACTTTGTATCTCCCTCCTTGATTTTTATGTATGTTAACTTTCAGCCTTGCTGGCAAGGTTAGAAATAGGTTAGTTAGTTAGTTTTTTTTTTTTTAATGTCCTTTTTCTGACCCTACTATTTAGTCATCACTCAGTAGAATTTCAGAGAAGGCAATGGCAACCCACTCCAGTATTCTTGCCTGGAGAATCCTACGGACAGAGAAGCCTGGCAGGCTACAGTTCATAGGGTTGCACAGTTGGACACGACTGAAGCAACTTAGCAGCAGCAGCAGCAGAATTTACAGAACTTTGTCAGAAGCACTACCTGTACTAAGCTAAACACCCTCCATGGTAATTGATGTCCAGGTCTATCAGCATGCATATAAGCAGGAATCACATGGAAGGGCCTTCAGCAGCATCTAGTAGAATGCTAATACTAGTTTACTGCTGAGGAACCACAGCTACTATTTGATTAACTGAGACTAAGACACAGACCCCAGGATCTTCACTGAGCTTTTCTTCCACTGACACTGTGCTGCTTTGCCATGTAATGAAGCAGAAACAGTCTAGGCCTGAATTTGGGTGTTACAACTCACTCTCCAAAGCTCACCCACTGCCTTTACACCATGTCACCTCTGTCCCTGTGGTGTGACATTCCCTTCACTTGCCCTGAGAAAGTTATTATTTCTAGACTTGGTTTCTTCATTTGTGAACTGGAGTGAAAGTGAAGTCGCTCAGTCATGTCTGACTCTTTGTGACCCCATGGACTGTAGCCTGTCAGGCTCCTCCGTCCATGGGATTTTCCAGGCAAGAGTGCTGGAGTGGATTGCCATTTCCTTCTCCAGGGGATCTTCCCGACCAGGAATCAAACCCCCCTCTCCTGCATTGCAGGCAGATGCTTTACCATCTGAGCCACCAGGGAAGTCACAGAGACGGTAAAGCATCTGCCTGTAATGCGGGAGACCCGGGTTGGATCCCTAGGTTGGGAAGTTCCCCTGGAGAAGGAAATGGCAACCCACTCCAGTATTCTTGCCTGGAGAATTCCATGGGTAGAGGTGGCCTGGTGGGCTACAGTCCATAGGGTTGCAAAGAGTCAGATGTGACACACACACACACACACACACACACACAGCCTAAATAAAAAGCCATGAGATTATTTCAACTGGAAGGCAGGGGGTGTTGTGCCCACTTCAGTAGGCTATGCATCTACCTTTAAAAATATGCCTTACTCAACAGCTTTGCTACTTTCTGAACCTCTGAGGAGAGAAGCATGTATAAGTGGAATCTACATTCCTTTTCCCCATCATCTAATCATTTAGTGCCACAATTTTCATCATAAAGTACATGGAGTAGGCCAGGAACCTTTAAAAGTACTCATAGGAACAAGAATAATGGAATTTCCAGATAATGAAGAGTGTGCATTTTTACTTTCACTTACAGAATTAATAACTCTACTTTCTTCCTGTTCCCATTCATTACAATCTTAGTGCTAAAGTGCTTACCTCAACTTTTAATAACTGAGTGGCATAAATTAGAAGAGCCTTCACTTCCTAAACAAGATGAGCTGCTTAAATGAGGTGGCTCTGCATACTAAGTGATTTTGTGACCTTCTTTTTGATGATTTGTTTTTCTTTTCTCTTTAGCCGTTGTTTAGCAAAGTTAGTATAGATTCAAATAATAAATATATATGTAACAAAGTACCAAAATTCAGTGGAGTTTAGGCACATAATCAATGAGATCTTAATGAAAAGAAATCATGGATTATTAGATTTGGGAAAGGCCATGGGACTTTTTAGGATACTGTGTGGGTGTGGAGGAGTGTCCATTTAGTTATTTTATGAATGAAAAGTTAAATGGCTTTCCCAGAGTCACATGTTACATTGTTAGTTGGTTAAAAGGGTCCAAAATCTAGGTCTCCTGGATCCTACTTCAGTGTTCCTTCTATGACAGCCATGCTGCTTTGGCCATTTGGCTTTATCTGTTAGCAAAGTGAAACTGCCACAAGTTGGTAATGATACAAAGGTACCTGTTTTTCAGTGCCAAGAATTCCCCAAGCTTTTGATTAGAAAAAGTATACCAGCTTTATTTACCTTTTACTTTGTGGCACCATTTATTTGTAACCAGCTCCAGCATAGCTTAGGGATGTTCTAATAACCAAATATATATGTGTTCTTGACCCTCGGTGCTGTCAGTTTTCTGCAGTCTTCATTTTTCATAATCACATATTGTAGACTACTAGGGGCAGAGGTAAAATAAATAGGGAAAATAAATTCAGTTTGTCTTACTGTCTGAAAAATGGCCCTTTCAAAGTTCTAGAGAAAGAAGCTTGAAAACACTGTCCTCAAAACCAGGAAGGCAAAGTGCCTTTTGTTTGATATCATATTGCTGCTTCCCATGTTTTATGGGAATAAGAGCTAGCCACATATGGGCAAAGATTTCCTCGTAGCACCATCAAAAGCATTTGTGTAGGAAGTATTTATTGATCTCCTCTGTACCAGGTCCAGTCCTAGGTGGTTGGGTGTGTATTATTGAATACCAAGCAGAACTTAGACCCGTCGTCCTAGAGCTCTTGGATTAGCAACGGTGGCCACATAGATGGTAAACCAGTAAGCAAACAAATACATCAGTAAAGATGGTGGGAAGGTTTGTGAATGAAAAGTCAGAGTACTGAGATGAGGACTAATGGGGATGGAGGCTTGCTTTGGCTGAGTGATCGAGTGACATTTAAACTAAAGCCTGAAGGAGCTAGCCCTGTAAAGAGTCTGGTAGTGTAATGAGGGTTCTCAGCAGAGGGAATAAGCTCAAAGGCCCTAAGGTTAAAAAATGAAGTTTGGGGCTCTTTTGGGAACCGAAAGACTAACATAAAGGTAGGGAGAGAAGGGCATGAGATGAGGGTGGAAATGCAGACAAGATCAGGTCATGAGTAGTATAGTTGTCTCTTGCTGAATTACTTCCTTATTAGAAGACCATCTATATGGCAGTCTGTCTTAGAGATAGGTGGATTTTAGTTTGATTACCTCAACCTTGGGAGTAACTCAGATGGGACAGCAGAGAAACAGGTTGGCCTTCTTCATAAGACTGGAGGCATTTAGCCTCCCTAGTCTTTAGCACTTCTGACAGTTACAAAACACCAGTTCTCTGGCCCAGCCCTGGTTTGCAGAACAGCTGGACATCTGCCCCCACAAACCTCTAAGCTACTTTGGAAAGTCCTCTAATCACGTCACATACATTGCCCCTACTGCCAGGTGGCCCCCTGTTTCATGCTCCGACATGGGCCCTCTGAGGACCTGGTTTCCAGTTAACCTCCCTGATGTGGGTGGATTGGTTTACTGTCTGTGCCACTGTCCGCCTTTGCTACTGCTGCTTCCTGCCTTCTGATAGGCAGAATTCCTGTTCCAGGATTCTCCAGCAGTTTTCTTGAAGTAAGGAGAGTATTTCACTTGTGTAACCAGTTCACAAAGGAGCATTGACTTTGATTTAATTATAGTCTCTTTTCTTTAAACCCAGTTTGAAAGGCGGCGGGGTAGGGGAATTCTCTGGTGGTCCAGTGGTTATGACTTGGCATTTTCACTGCCAGCTCCTAGATTCAGTCCCTGGTCCAGGAACTAAGATCCTGAGCTGTGTGGGGTGACCATAATCTCAGAGGTACTGCTGGCCCTGCATTTAGGATCTCCCTTCCCTCTTTGGTCCCATTTAGGGTCTTTTCTATAGTGTACTTTGCTTAGGAAACATTTCTTTCTTGAAGGCATCTTCATCTTTCTCATCTCTGTCCCTAACCCTATTTTCTTCCTTCCCAGACATGCCTGAATGTGAGGGTCACACAGCTTAGACTTTCAAGCTAGGATTCTGACCATTACCCAAAACCTTAGGGCCATATGTATTTTAGAATTCATAACTTTTAGATTTTAGAATGGAAATATGGCATGTCACCTTAGGATCCTGTGATCAGGTATTATTTCCAAAGCAAAATATAAGAATTATTTATACTAAGTAGGTTAAACAAAGACTTATAAGTGGTTTCATGTTAGTTCAGGTTTTGCTCCTAAAGAGATTTTCCTTAAAGTTAGGAAAAAAATATCAGTTTTTAGACTGATGTTTTTGGTTTTCAGAATGCTGATCAGGGATTAAGAACCTGTATCCTTCTTTGTATATACATATGTAACTATGGCGGTTAGGATGTCCCAACTAGATCTAAAGCTATTATAAAAATTCCTTTAACATGAAATAGTACCTTACTTGCTCCCCTGCCAATTGATCCATTAGCGTTAATGTGACTTCTGTCCTTCCTCTGTGTCTGAGGGTTCACCATGAGTGGAGTTGATGATACGAAAGGGTATATTGGTTCAGCATAAGTTCTCCATTCCAGTACACTACACTACCTGGGGGTGGACAGATGGACATGCCACAGGAGGACAGCAGGAACTGGCAGCAGCCGCTGTTCAGAGAGATCAGTCACCCTTAGCGTTCCCTGCAGGCCGACTATGAGCTGCACTGTGGATACATGCAGGGCACGTGACCTCTGCTCACAGAGGTGACTCACATGCAGCCTGGGGAATAAAATGCTCTTTTAAGCCAAAGCTTTAGGCCCAACTTGAAAATTTCAATGGCTACAGATGCTGCATGGAAGCTCCAATCAAGTGATAAGATTGATTCCTTTTTACCCTTTTATACTCTTCCTTCCTCTGTATGTAGTGGTAGGGTTAACACAACAGTGGATTCCTATGTCGTATCTGTAAGTCTGTTTTATGTATACACTTTGCAGTAAAGAGTACAGGAAAATACAAGCAGAAAGTTAGGTTCGTGCTGGTCAAGTAAGCCTTTTCTTCTATAAGTTTCTCATTCTTGATCCTTTCAACAAGAAAATCTGATATTTGATATTCCATCCTTGGACTTCTTATGCAGAAGTACTCAAAGTGGAAAGTGAAATTGGTATGTTTTCAGTGTTCTTAGAATTTCCTGAATAGTGGTTTGAAAGCTTTAATTTTATTCTATTCACCATTGTTTACATTCTAGAAAATGAAGAAGTCAAGGAAACGACTTTACGAGAGCTTAAAATGCTTCGTACTCTCAAACAGGAAAACATTGTGGAGTTGAAGGAAGCCTTTCGTCGGAGGGGGAAATTGTACTTGGTGTTTGAGTATGTTGAAAAAGTAAGTCACTGACACAGTAGAGATCTGCCTCATTCTTTTATTTAGCGCTGTTTGGGATGCTATTAAAGTATTATTGTTGGATGTTACTTGTCATTGTGCTCTTAATCTGACTGTAAAAATGAAAGTATTACCCAGAGTCATTAGAAATCCTGAAAAAATATTGAAGGATTTTGTACGCTTTAACCATATAGAGATAATCTTAAATTTAAACAGTGTATTGATTTGGCTTCTGAAGTCTTAGACTCTATCTTCAACAAGTAATTTTTAGACTTCATTTGTTTTAATTATACGTAAGCAAGGCCTCTGAGGGAGAGGTACATAAATTGACAGTGATGGTACAGGATGATAGAAGTATGTGTAAGATACTGCACAGGCACAGGGTGTCTGAATCAGACCTAGATGGCTCATGAGTGGGCTCATGAAGCAGCCTTTTTGAATTGCCAGTGTTGTAGCTTTATTTGAGGGAAGAAGATGTGCCAGGAGCCAGAAGGTAAAGCTTGAGGAGGTAGATGAGACCACAAGTAAGGAATTAGAAGCGTGGGAGAAAAGAAGAAAAAGCACATACTGTTCGAGTTGTCTCTGTACTTGCTTTAATATTTTTATAATTGTTATTAACTCTTAGTGACAGTTTTAATCATATGACCTGAGGGGAAATGTCCAATGCCATAAACAATATTATATACCTATGAATTTCTTGAACAGCAACTGACTTACATCAGTTGGTTATTGTCAAGAACTGAAATAAGTGCTTTCACAAGAATAGAGTAAACTGGAGCCAGACAGACCTTTCAGAGGTTTCCTTACTGAGTAAATAGGTGGCTACTGCTGATTTCCTGTGTTCTTATCTAAAATTAAGACTGGAGAGGTTTATCTTTGCTTTAGGTTAAATCTCAGGTGCTTTCTGTGTCATAAATGACAGAGTATCACCACCAGCATTATCATCATGAAATGGAAAGCAGAGTTGCCAAGACAGCTAACCAGTAATATGGCTTTTCAATTAATTCAGCCTTTACAAATTATTTTTCTAATTAAATATATATGTATATAGTAATTTCATTACAAGCAAAACTTGAAAAAATATAAACTTTGTTGCCTTAAAACACTGTTTTATGTTGCTTTTCCAGAATCTGTTTAAAGGCTTCTTTTTTTGTGTTAATTTAGGCATTTTCCTAAGGGATCCTTCCCACTGGGGAAAAAAACCCTGAAATTTGATATTTTAAAAAAAGTAATAAAAAAGGATTGCTGTAGAATCAGATGCTTATTTTTTAGTTGTCAAAAATAATCATGTGGTCTACAATTTTGCTGCCAAATAATAAAATTCAGCCAGATCTATTTT
>NW_011372865.1:28286-33650 GCF_000754665.1 Bison bison bison
GATCTATTTTAGTTATCTTTTTTATTTCTAATTCTACTCATGGTGATTGTTTACAATTTCGTATGAACAAACGGAGAAATCATCTATGTGTATCAGACAGTATGTAATGTCTGCAGTCTCTCTGCTGATAAGTGGCAGAGCTGCTACCAGAACTCCAGTCTTCTGACCTCTAAGCCTGGGATTCTTGTGCTGGCCTACGGTTTTTCAGTGGAAGGTGACCATCACCCTCCCATCAGTAGCAGTGCCTAATGATTGACAGTGAGTCTCAAGAGGGCAAGTAGAAAGATGTTCTTAGGGGTAGGGAGTTGTAGCAGAGACACAAGATTACAGTGGCTTAAACAAAATAGAAGTTTCTGTCTCAAGTACGAATACAAAGGTAGATGGGTATGGTACCTCTGCTCAACAGCTGTAGGAGATCCCAGGTGGCTTCCGCCTTTATGGTCTGCCACCCCTCAGAAGTGGCCCTTGTCCTCAAGGTCAGGATGGAGCTTCAGCTATCACATCCCATTGGCCAGGACTTAGTTGCATAGCCATACTAGCTGCAAGGCAGAGGAAAATGTACTCTTCTTTCTGGGCATTTATGCATCTACCTATAAGATATATTGCTCTAGTAAGGGAAGAATGGATTTTGGGGGACATTTCTCTCTATAAGTGAGGAATTTAGAGTTGAATAGTAAATGAGACATACAATTTATGCTCTTTATTACAAAGCCCTTTTACTCCTCACGTGCATTTGTTAATTGAAAAAGATAATTCCAGGGGAGAATCCCTAAAAAATGATACATATATGCTTTAAACATTTTATTTTAACTTAAGACTTATCAATATACATTCATTTTCCACATTCTCTTTAGAAGTGGGTATTGATCTTCTGATTGGATTTCTGATGGGCTTTCTTACATACATCCTACCCTTAATGCATCAGTGATATCCTGTGTCAGCTTCTTTAAAGTGAAGTGAAAACTTAAAAACATTGCAAAGTAGTCTCAGTGCAGAATCCTTACCACCACAACTGTCCCTTGCCAGTGTTTTCTAGTTGCATTCACATTTGATTAGATAGAATTATGTGTAGTGGCTTTCCTTTAAGTCTTTTCAAATTATTAAACTTCCCTTTCTTATAAACAGCAAACCTCTTTTTAAAAAACATTTAGTTGGCTTATATAATACATAATTATATTAAAATAACATGTATCTGTTATAAATAGGTATGAGAGTATTAAAAACAGGCAACTGATTGGTTATATGTATGCAACTTGACTGGCAGGGACGAAATTTTAGAGCAACTTTTTGGTCTTAGGACTCCTTTACATTCTTAACATTATTGGGAACCCTAAGAGCTTTGTATTTATGTGGGTTTTATCTATTAATATTTATCATATTAGAAGTCAAAACTGAAGAATATAAAAATATTTATTGATTGATTTAAAATAACAATAAAAAACCCATTGCATGTTAACATAAATGTTTGTGTATCAGTCATTCTTTCAAGTAAAAAATAGTATGCCTCAAGAAAAATTACTAGTTCAATTTATAACTTGATTACCCAACTGCTTTTCCCCAAGACAGCTAGCATACTTTGATATGCAGCAGAAGTGGTTTAGTTGTATTCCTCATTTTATCATGTAGATTCCTAAAAAGACAAGTACTCAAGAACTGTAACTGAATAAACGTGATAATTTTTACTGCTTCATCAAAGACATCCTTTACTGAAATTGACCTTTTCCTTTTTTTTCAAATGTAAGGATATGGCATTGAAGAATCTAATGCTTTGATTCATGCTAAGGTGCCACCAGTATAAATGCCAACACAGTGAAAAAGGCAAACAGCTGAGTACTGTTATGAATATAGTTTTGACTTCATGGGTCCTCTGAGACAGCGCCACTCCCGGAGATCCAGATTACACTTTGAGAACTGGTGTCCTAGATGGTCATCTACAAACAGTAAACTCTAATCATTCTATAGACCTTAATCTTGTGCTTTACAGAGGAAATGGAGGATATTTAGTTAATCTGGAAATTTACTGGAAATTGATTAAGTGGAATTTCTATTTAAACAATGTGCATGAATTTTAGAACGGTCTCTGACTCCAGACTAAGATTTTTGCATATTGATTTGTTTGGGGTCTGTGAATTTTTATTTCAACAGTATTTTGTAGCCTTTTAAAATATTTGTTCTGATTATATTGACTACTGGTAATCTTAGGGGTCATTTAAGAATATTTTCCAGGTCTCCCAGAAATATTTCCAGGCTTGATCTTACTGTGAAGTTCTATCAGAGATGCACAGTGCACTATGTTAAAATGACTGTTTCCCCTCTCCTCTATATATTACAGTGTCTTTTCCCTACTTTGTGTTGCTTTTCCCTCAAAATTAGGCTAAAATGATGCCTGATAGGTTTCAGAGAGTGAAGAGTACACAGGAATATTATGGGGAGTAGCAAAAACTGAATTTCTTTTAAAAAGAGAACCTTGATTTAATACAGTATCCTGCTTTAGCATGAAAAAGATTATAGATGGAAAGCAAAGCAATTTTTTAAAAAATATATTCTGTGTATGAGATGAATTATCATCCAAGATGCTTTTAAAAATTTTAATACATAATTTGTGGGCCTACCTAATTTTGGAGATCAATGGCTCTCTATTTAATTTTTAGAATATGCTTGAATTGCTGGAAGAAATGCCAAATGGAGTTCCACCTGAAAAAGTAAAAAGTTATATCTATCAGCTAATCAAAGCTATTCACTGGTGCCATAAGAATGATATTGTTCATCGAGGTAAGTATGGAATTTTCAAAATGGAAAATATTAAAATAGCAAATAACATTAACAAAATATTTCACATAGGCATTGACTTTCTGTTTAAATTAAATACATTTTGAAGGTATAGGATATTTGTGCTCCAGGTCTCCTTTCGTATCATCAAAAGGATGGACTGCACGTTTATTTGGATATTATGGTGAGATCTCCGAATGTTTGTATAACCAGATCTGGTTTCAGCAGTACAAGTACCTAGTGATAAAAGAATTCAACAAATGCAAACTTTGCAGCTTGCTTGGTGAGGGCAACGACCTTCTCCATTGCCTTTTGGTCCTGCAGATAGACCTGGTAATGTGAAACAAGCCAGAATCAGACTTTAGAGATGATGCTAAGTGACTGGCCCCCGTTGACAGTCACTTCTCATTCTCTGTTCGACCAAGATCTCTAGTATGTATCTTTACCTCCTGATTTTCCCTGCCTGTTACTGGAAAGTGCCCATTGTTTTCAAGTTTTAGGCATGATCAGCCTTGTATAAAGGCCATGATTATACTTCCATAAACTGTTTTATTTTGTTCTTTACTGCCATGAGGTGGATGGTTTATAGCAATAAAAGAGAAATTACATGCTCAGCACCATCTTTAACTCTACACTGTTTATCTTCTCCTGATAATCTCTTGGATTCAAGAGTCACACATTGAACAATAATGAAGCTAAAAAATATTTGTCAGAAAATGTTGCAGTATTCATTTCTTATCTTTGAATTATCAGGCAAATGAATACTACATTTTAGTGTTTCTAAACAGACACAAAACGATATCATTTTAAAAATAGTTTAACATTAAGAATAGCTTAAAGGTCATGTGAAGGATGCCAACTCCCTATTATTTCTGGAAAGAGACAGTTTGTTATTTGTCTTCCATTTGTCTTTCATAGCAGTTGCTTTATGAAAGTTGTTGGCAGCATGGAGAGGTGGCCTGGTCACCTGGACATCTGGTGTCTAGGATAATGATTCTAATAACAGTCTCTGCTACAGTTTGAGGATATTAATAAGGAACTGATTTAGCTGCATTTCCATAGCGATGCTATAATTTGGTTAAGTGTATAGTGAGTTAATGATTGTGAATTAGCATAGAAACTGAAATCTACAAATTCTGAAATCTGATCTGAAATGGTTCAGATGGTTCTGCAATCTATAGATCTCACCCCTACCTCTTCCCTTTCTCCATTTTCACTTCTACCATATAATATAGATGATGAGTACTCTAAGAATAGAATTGTGAGATGCCTCCAAAGGGGTGAATTAAACTGCATCTTCTGTGTATTTCTACTCCTTAACTCCCACCACATCTTCAGAAGTTCCATGGAAAAAATGAGAAATCTTATCTTGACTCATCCAGCATAGCTTCAGCACTAGATATTTATGATCATGAACCACACAGAGAAGCTAAACAGATATATAAATAATAGAAATTATGTATAAAATCATAACAGACAATGTATCTTCTATGTATTTTTTCCTCCAGGAAATATAATGCTATCTACTTAGTCTCGTATGTGTTTTTAAAGTATCTTATGGGTGTAAACATTTTATACTCTTATCTCCAAAAATTTGTATTATTAGTATTTTATAAAGTAAAAATAGTTCTTTGAAATGTGGTAACCTAGATTCAGTCATCCTTAAATTCCTTTCAGAGATCCAGTCAGTGCCTTTAAGATTTAAGGGGAAAAGATATTTTTGAAATTGTGGTCTGCATGTTTCTCAAAACGAAATTAATTGAAACTTTTGTGTACTGTTATAAAATGTGTTACTCTGCTTTTTACTACCAGTTTTGTGTTCAGATTACTCTATTTCTAATTAAGTGCCATTACAGTGATCTAACAGTGTCAATCAGTAGTACATGGCCCATTTTTTAATAATTGTTTTTTAATCTTGATACTCCAGATATAAAACCAGAAAATCTCTTAATCAGCCACAATGACGTTTTGAAACTGTGTGACTTTGGTAAGTTAAAAAGAAATTTAGTCCTGTAAGTACAAAATTAATTTAATATAGCACAAGGTAGCTTTTACAGGTGTTTTAAAAGTATTTTTTATCTTTTGACTTAAATTAGTGTATATTCATAAGCCCAGTATTTAATGACTCCAGAGAAAGAATTTTCTAGAAAATACTATCAGGACCTTCTGGCTTGAGTAGGATAAAAAAATTTTTTTTAATATTTTAAATATTGATAGAAATTATTGTAGGCATAATCATAAACACTGAAAAATAGCTATGTAAATATATATGTATTATATATATGTGATAGTTATAATCTGTAAGGTTAAAAGACATTTTTAGAATGATTCCATTTATCTCCTTTAAATGTTCAGTCAAGGTATTATTAGTTGATTATGATATTCCAGCTCCTGGTTGACTGTATAAGGAAGTTTTGAGTCGTACTGTATCACAGTACAAAATTGTATATTGTTTTTTGTATATATAAAACTCTGTATTATGTGCTATTAAAAATTTAAGTTAAAATAATTCAGAAAAGTTTTAAAATTATAGATTAGGTTTTACATCATGGGTCACTTTATTTTAAAAAGTGATTTAAAAATTTTACATTTTTG
>NW_011372865.1:33750-35039 GCF_000754665.1 Bison bison bison
TTTACATTTTTGCCTAATCCATGTGCTAAAAAATAACTTTTAAAAAATGTTATTTTTTATATATTTAAATATAATCACAAATACAGTGTGAATATATATAAATGAGGAGGTTTCTCATTTATCTCCTTGTATCTTTATCTCCCTGTATCTCCTTATAAGGAGAAGTTAGATTAGTACTTAGAATATGGATTGCACAGGTGAGAGAAATAGAAGCATTCTAAAAATTCACTTTGTAGAATGACCAGTTGTGGCCAGTGCAGCAATTGGAAGCATGTGTAACTGTTTTCACTTATTGATTTTAAGAGTTTGACTATTATGAACCTGTCTGCTTGAGGAAAAATGTTTTATAGGACTTAATTTTCTTAGTATTTTATGATAAGGAATATTGCAAAGAAGAGTCCTGCTATACCTAAACATGTTAAGAAGTATTTAGGAGCTGAAATTGGTAAAGCAAGTTAAAAAAGAGGTGTGTGTAGAATAGTTAATAATGGTAAAAAGAGTATCCTTGGTTTAGCATCATTTCTTAAAAGACAGTTTTATTTTACATTGTCAGGAAGTTCCGCATGGCAGCACCACATGTGGCATTCTGTGTCCTGTGCATCCCCAACAAAAACCTCCTAATTGTTTTCCCTCCCAGAGCATGTAGCTCCTTTGTCTGGCTTGAAGAATCCCAATAAAAAATATAAATATTTCTTCCAAATGTGTCTTATAAAGGAGTATTGATTAACTGAAGTTAGGGGTTTTGTTTTGTTGCTGTGATTATTTTTATTTTTTTACTGTTCTACTTTAAGAAACAGTATTTTCTAATTCTTGAAACTTTTTTTTTAACTTTTTATTTCATATTAGGATATAGCCGGGTGGCACAGTGGTAAAGAATCTGCTTGCCAAAGCAGGAGATGTGGGTTTGATCCCTGGGTCAGAAAGATCTCTTGGAGTAGGAAATGGCAACCCACTCCAATATTCTTGGAAAATTCCGTGGACAGAGGAGCCTGGCAGGCTATAGTCCAGGGGGTCACAAAGAGTCAGATACAGCTGAGCACATGTGCACATAGCTGATAAACAGCATTGTGATAGTTTCAGGTGAACAGCAAAGGGACTCAGCCATACATATATATATGCCTTAACTTTCACCTTTAATTTTAATATTCTGGTTCTCTGTAACTATTTACAGTGAACCTATATTGCTTTCGGTGAGTTAGATGGGTAATTAACCTACCTTCCAGTTTATTTTGTGGCTGCAAAACCTTTTGAAAGGATTGTTACTTGGGGAGGTGGGGGAGCAACAGAGT
>NW_011372865.1:35139-36259 GCF_000754665.1 Bison bison bison
GAGCAACAGAGTCTATAAGGTAATTAAGATATGCCTAATATGCTTCTCAGTTACATTAGGAGAAAATCATTTTGGCCTGCTTCGTTTCCATCATTGCCAACCCTAACTGTTGTTGTTTACATAATGGTCGGAGCTGATCAGCACCAGTAGATACAGAAATACTATCTAAGTCCCACATAGCTGAAATAATGACTTATCTGCAACATGCTAATGTAACTTTGACATTTGGCTCTTATGGAGTCTTCATCTTGTAAGATGTGCATTTATTGGAAAAGCTGGTTTAAAAGTATGCTCTGAATGCTTATAAAGCATGCAAAAACTTTGAAAACATGGATTTCTTTATTAGAAGAGACTGGTTTTGTAGTGACTACATTGTATACTTTAGTTCACATATGAACAATGGACTAACTTTTTAAAATAATACGGGCATGTTAATAAACAGCCCATTCAATAACAATCATTATATTCTTTTGATGTTCCTTTAAGATACTAATGTAGCACTGAAATATTTTGTCAGCATGAAATTAACTCTACACTTTTGGGTTTTGCTGTCTTTCAGGTTTTGCTCGGAATCTATCAGAAGGAAATAATGCTAATTATACAGAATATGTGGCCACCAGGTGGTATCGGTCCCCAGAACTCTTACTTGGGTGAGTTACCTTCCCAGAATAGAATAACATCTACATATTTGTTGACCCTCTATTGTTAACTTTGAGATTATCTGTGGAAGATGAGAACTTGAGTTAATTAAATGCCAGTTACCTGTCACAGTATAGCAAACCTAAAAACTTAATGGCATAAAACAAGCACCATTTTGTTTGCTTATGATTCTGGGAGCAAACGGATTGGGGGAATCAGCTATTTGAGTTCAACTGGCTGATTCTTCTGCTGGTCTCAATTGAAATTGCTCATGTAGCTACAGTCAGTCAGCAAGTCATCTGGAGGCTGTTTGGTTTTAGGGAGCCTCAGCTGGGACAAACCATCTCTGTTGCATGGGGACTCATCCTCCAGTAGGTTAGTCCAAGTTTCTTCAAATAATAGCAGTAGAATTCCCGGAGCAGAGGGCAAGCCCAAAAGCAAAAGTGTTTTTTCAAGCCTCTTTGCATGACCTTTGCCTCAT
>NW_011372865.1:36359-37697 GCF_000754665.1 Bison bison bison
ACATTACAAAGTGTCAGGTATACAGAAATGGGGGGAATTATTGTTGCCACCTTTGTTAATAGTCTTGCACATTAAAAATGTGGATATCCACAGAGTTTGACATTATGGCTTATCTGTTTGTTCATACATTCATTCATTCATCCATTCAGTAAATATTTCTGGAATATCTCTTATACCTAGCTATTTTGCTATAAATATTGACCAACTGCCATTTTTCTTCCAAGCAGTGTAAATCCTGTTTGATGATAAATGGCTATTCAAACTAGTCCATTGATGATTCTCAGCAACACTGCCATATCCTTCCACTTTGTGCCACCTTTCCACTTTCAGTGCTGTATCTACCAGGGCAGCCATTTCATTCACCCATCTACACCAGAAAAGCATTATCTGATAAGATTCTTCCTTTTAAGAAGTTTAAACTTTAGAGACTAAGAAGGGGCCTGTAGTCTTGGTCTCCATCACATATTCTCACTAATAATTATTTACTTATTGTAGTTGTAGTATTTTCTTATTTGTCCTAGATTGTATTTTCTTCTTTGGGACCATCAAAGAATTGAGGTAGAAGACACTCTCTACAAATAAAATTAGACATTGTGGTAATGATAACCATTGCATTAATTATAGGTTTCATCTCTTTTCTTTAGTGTGCCATATATGTATCTAGGGGACATGATAAATTTAATTTTTTAAAGATAATAAATACAACATTGTAAATCAACTCTGCTTCAATAAAAAATTTTAATCAGTAAATAAAGATACCTTTTATATAATAGAAATATACATTTCTGTTTCTTCTGAAGATCATGATGATTATATATTTAAGTTACTCACTGAAAGACCATTTTGAAGTTAACAATTGATTTCCCAGTGTCTATTTGGTGTTACTTCTTATTTCATTGCAGACCTAGAGCCTATAAGAATTATTGGTGTCAGTTACTGAAAGCTTTACTATTTATTTTTAAATCAAAAGCTTGTGCTTCATCCTCTGAAATCAGTGGTGTCTAGTCACTTTATTATCCCTCCTTGGGTGGAGAGATTTTAGAATTTCTGTGTTCATTTTAAACTTGGATTTAGAATTGATTTTCTTTTGTGTCATCTGTGTTTCTTCTATATACCTCTCTCTGGATTCACTTGAATGCATTGTCCATTCATGTGTCCATTCTTTGGGGAGGGATTGGGAGTTTGAATTTACTGGGCAGGATTTGCCAAAGAAGAAATGAATTTGAAGTAAATCCTTCTTAGACCCCCATCTGAGGATTCAAGTATGGTAAAGGGACTCATTATAATTTTGTCTATAAAATGTCCTTGAATTCATTCTGAGGACAGCCTTACCGTGAA
>NW_011372865.1:37797-39604 GCF_000754665.1 Bison bison bison
CCTAATAATACATTTTGGAAAACTGAAATTATATTTAGAGATATATGGGAGCTACCAAAAGTAGATGAGGACTCCAACTAATTTGAGCCAAATTGAATATTGCCAATTAAATGATTGTCAAGTACTTGTTGAAGAACCATATTATTTGTATAAAAATCCCATTGAAATCAGTTGATATTTAGTCAACATGTAGAATTTACAGATTTTTTTACATTTTCAAGACTTTGTCCTTCACATTCAAAGTAGTTACAGCTGCATAAATTATTCAAATAGCTGACATAAGAAAAAATAGTTTATCATGGGTATGTAAAGATTTTTCTTAAGTTTCTCCACCTAGCACAAGTTTTTCCTCTCTCATACTTGTATGAAAGAAAGATCAGTATCCTTCCCTTCCAACAAGCTACCAAAAAGATCTAAATGAAGTTTCCTTTAAAATCAGTTTTTATGGAGGGAAATGAGATAAATAAAATATTGACTTGTTGATACAATGATTTACTATCCTAGAAACATACTCTGTTTTATGTTAAAAGTGCTTTAGAGTATTTGTTAAAAGTTTTATATTACTTAGTAGAACACTCTAGAATTTCTTTCCTTGGTTTTTCAGATATTGTATTTTGGCTTTTCCTTCTTAAGATTTAGATAATTTATGTTTGAAATGAAAGAAAAATATGGTTTCTTAATCTGTCATATGTAATTTGACTTGAGGCTATAGATCTTCAGGTATACACATAAAGCTTTTTGGGGGGATACGTAGATTTTATATCTAGCCTGTTAGCAACGATAGTACTCCAGAAGCCCTCTGGTAAACTCATACCTTGAAAGATAGCTATAAATCCCTCAATTAGTGAAAAAAATGCTTTGAGGGAGATACTTGTCATAAAGCTTCATAAACAAAGGGTACAAATAGATTCAAGTAAATAATCCAATAAAGCTTAACATAATCTTAGCTGTTTTGACTCTGTGCAATCAGAACAGGTTAAATATTAAATGTTTGCTGTTTAAGAAGACACATAAGTCAGTGGTGCATTTTAATAGACTGAACTCAAAAAATGAATCAGTATAACTTGTTGACATTCAAAGAGCTAAAGGATAATTACCTAGGAAATACATTTCTTGGGAGCGTTTCATTCTCCAGGTGAGTGCTAACTCATCAGACATGTGTGCTGCTGTTAGGGTTTATTAAGCTATTAATAATCAACATATATATCTGGTTGTAAATAGATTTCAAATCAGTATGTACTAACTAAATTGTTATTAAACTGATGGCTTTATTTGCTTATATTTATTCACTTGTGTTCTGAATTTCTACTTTGATATCCATAATTCCTTTTTTTTAGCCTCACTTTTGTCCATGTGGTATTTTTAAATTCCTTAAATACCCAAATATGCTTTAAATCTTGAATCTGTTCAAAATAGTTTGGAAATTATTAAAACTTATTCCTTCAGTTGCCAAGATAATCTCTCCCTTTGCTTTTCAGAGCTCCCTATGGAAAATCCGTAGATATGTGGTCAGTTGGCTGTATTCTTGGGGAGCTTAGTGATGGACAGCCTTTATTTCCTGGAGAAAGTGAAATTGACCAACTTTTTACCATTCAGAAGGTGCTAGGACCACTTCCATCTGAGCAGATGAAGCTCTTCTATAGTAATCCTCGCTTCCACGGGCTCCGGGTAAGAGGCTTTGCTAAAACCCAAATGGAATCAGTACAGTAGTATTTAAATCATTGTTCATTGCACAATGAAATGCTAAGCTATCCATCGAATACTTTTTCCTTTTCCATTACGGTGTTTATAATCCCCATTATAATAT
>NW_011372865.1:39704-42711 GCF_000754665.1 Bison bison bison
AATATTTTATTTTTGAATTTTATAAAGTATTTGTGAATTTTAAAAAGTCTAAATTTGAAAGTGGGAACTGTTAATATTTTTCTCAGTTGTTCCAGTTTTTCAAACTCTTTTTTAGTGTATGCATTATTCTAAACTTTGGTTATCTCAGAATGTTTCTTTATGCAAAATATTTAGCATCCTCAAAAGATTGAGAAATGTATAAATGGCTACTGCTTATTTGAGCAAACATTTGTAGTGATTTGAGGAAGATTATGAATACTCATATTAAAGGCACTGTTCTAGTGAGAATGACCTGTTTAGTGAAACATTGTATCTTTTCAAACTAGGGTTTGGTCTTGGGCAGCCTTTACTAGACTTGCTAACTTTGTGCTAAGCTTGATTTCAGAAAATATGCTAAAAAGAGTCTTAAAGTATAAACTTTCCACAAGTGAGGGACATCTTACAGGAGTGGCCAGTAATAGGTTGCTTTTCTGTTCCATCTACCCCCAAAGCTACTTTTTCCATTTTCAACTACCCTGTTTGGGCCAACATGCCAGTTGGTGGCCTTTGTGGGAACTATAAAATAAGCTCCCCACCACTTCTTTTCTTTCTCTTAAATGCATAATTCTCAAACCATGTTTTCTTGACATTTACAGAGCACTTTGTTTTTTTCCTTTGACTTTCTGGCCTCAATTCATTTCACTTTGAAGAGCACCCCTCCTCACACATGAACGCCAAACACAGTATCCCTCCTGCTAGGCTCAATGAGTGTGGAAGAAAGAAAGGAACAGAAGTGCAAACATTTCTTTCATCCCTTTCCTGCTTTCACTCTCTTCCAAATCTGTCTGAGTTACCTCAGGCAAGTTTCTCTTTTCTCCTTTTGCTTTTGCTTTTGTAAGCTGAAAAAGAGCCAAATTATGACAATTAATTAGGGTACAAATAGTTCAACAGTTATTGAGCATTTGTCATACTAGATGTTGAAAACACGAAAATAAATAGGACTTGCCCTCAGTCCAGCACAAAGGAAAATCTATTCAGAAATAAAGCAAAATCACTGCAGATGGTGCCTGCAGCCATGAAATTAAAAGACCCTTGCTCCTTGGAAGAAAAGCTATGACAAACCTAGACAGCATATGCAAAAGCAGAGATATCACTTTGCCGAAAAAGGTCCCTATAGTCAAAGCTATGTTTTTTCCAGTAGTCATGTATGGACAGAGGATGAGATGGTTGGATGGCATCACTGACTCAATGGACATGGGTTTGGGTGGACTCCGGGAGTTGGTGATGGACAGGGAGGCCTGGCTTGCTGCGGTTCATGGGGTCACAAAGAGTCAGACATGACTGAGCAACTGAACTGAACTGAACATGTATGGATATGAGAGTTGAACCATAAAGAAGACTAAGCACCAAAGAATTGATACTTTCAAAATGTGGTGCTGGAGAAGACTCTGAGAGTCCGTTGGACTGCAAGGAGATCAAACCAGTCAATCCTAAAGGAAATCATCCTGAATATTCTTTTTTTTTTTTTTTTAAACTTTACATAATTGTATTAGTTTTGCCAAATATCAAAATGAATCCACCACAGGTTTACATGTGTTCCCCATCTTGAACCCTCCTCCCTCCTCCCTCCCCGTACCATCCCTCTGGGTCGTCCCAGTGCACTAGCCCCAAGCATCCAGTATCGTGCATCGAACCTGGACTGGCATCTCGTTTCATACATGATATTTTACATGTTTCAATGCCATTCTCCCAAATCTTCCCACCCTCTCCCTCTCCCACAGAGTCCATAAGACTGTTCTATACATCAGTGTCTCTTTTGCTGTCTCGTACACAGGGTTATTGTTACCATCTTTCTAAATTCCATATATATGCGTTAGTATACTGTATTGGTGTTTTGAAAGGACTGATGCTGAAGCTCCAATACTTTGGCCACCTGATCCAAAGAGCTGACTCATTGGAAAAGATCCTGATGCTGGGAAAGGTTGAAGGCAAGAAAAGGGGGCAGCAGAGGATGAGATGGTTAGACAGCATCACCAACTCAATGGACATGAATTTGAGCAAACTCTAGGAAATAGTGAAGGACAGGGGAGCCTGACGTGCTGCAGTCCATGGGGTTGCACAGAGCTTGACATGACTTAGCGACTGAACAACAATAACAACAGAAATAAAGAGAGCCATAACTAATACATTCCTGTCTCAATGAGAATACATCCAAACTCCTTCCCATCAGACTTTGCCTGTTCTGGGCCCTTCTGGCTCTCTGATTTCAGCTCATATGTCTCTCCATTCCCATCCCTTTCCAGACTTTCAGCACACTTAACCTTTCTTTTTCTTTAACTTCCATAAACATCCCCAGGTTGTTCTAGCTCCATGAGATTGGGACTTGAGCATCCTTTTCCCAGGAAAGTGCTTCCCTTGCATGGCCCCTTCTCATTTTATAAATCTCATCTCCAAGAACACCTCCTTTTTCTGACCTGCCAACAAACTTCCCCCGCCTCCTTCTTGGTCTCTCCTATAGCATTTTTCTTTTTCCATCATAGCACTTATCACAAAATGAAATCATTTTGTTTATTCTTTAATTTTAAACTGTTAGAAATCATCTGTTTTATCGCTGCATTTCTAACATCTAGCCCAATCTAGCACATGTAGTAGGGACTCGAATATTTGAATGATCTCTTGAACCAAAAATTTACATTATCAGCAATCAAGCTCAACTATTTCCCTCTCTCCATCTCTAATTGCTTCTTTCACTCGTACCACTTTTTACCTAAACAGCCACTCCCAAACTGATTTCTCTGAGTTTTTCTCTTCATTGCAGTCTTCACATTACTTTTAGAATCTTCCTGCAAATTGTACGTTTAATTCTGTCTTCTTTATGTTAAAAACCTATACACATAGCTTATTCGGTTTTAACTCCTCGCTGCTGCTAAGTCGCTTCAGTCGTGTCTGACTCTGTGCAACCCTAGAGACGGCAGCCCACCAGGCTCCCCCGTCCCTGGGATTCTCCAAGCAAGAACACTGGAGTGGG
>NW_011372865.1:43325-43801 GCF_000754665.1 Bison bison bison
ACAATGCTTCATTTTCCTATAATTCTCCCAATATTCACCCCACTTCCTGGAAAGCTCTCCATCCTCCCTCCCCCAGATTCAGGTCAAGTGTCCTCCTTCCATGAAGCCTTCTAGACTCCTCCAGGGGGAATGGTTACCTCCCCCTTGTGTGCTCCTGCAGCACTCTGGTAGCACACATAGCAGTCTCTTTTAAATAGCTATTTGACAGAACATTGTAAATCCATACTAGACTTCAGTTGTTTAAAATTGTAATAAAAAATTTTTATAAAGCTGTTTGAAAATATGTATCCTCACTGGACTAATGGATTCCTTAAAGAAATGAGCTCTCATAGCCACGATTATATTCACAACACACCTAGAGTTGCTCTTACTAGGTTGAATAATATTAAGTGATTAAATACTTGAACTGGAGCATCAAGCTTGGTCTTCTGGCTGCCTTATTCTTTGCCTGGTTAAAGAGGCTTTAAACTGCATTC
>NW_011372865.1:43901-44122 GCF_000754665.1 Bison bison bison
ATTCTTTACTACATTGTACTGTTCTCTAATACATCTAAATATAGTTGTGACCTTGAGAATATTAAAGATTCTGGAAAGTTGGCTGGATTCACTTGGAATGATTTATAGAGGATTTACAGTTTGAAATGTATATTGAAGAATGAATAGCATTTGGACTAGATAGGCCAAACAAAGGAGATCTTTTCCTCCTTTGTCTATGGTCCTATTTGTTCACAGACCTC
>NW_011372865.1:44222-47076 GCF_000754665.1 Bison bison bison
AACCACATCTTTTGTGGGAAGAGTCTTCTTTTATCATTTACTTGAGAATGTCTGAGATGTTCTCAGCTAAGCGTACAGGGTGTGTGAATGGTAGCTACTGTGAAACATGGACTCGCCAGTAACCAGTCCAGTGTGATTTGTATTTTGCTTCAGTGTATAGAGATTAGAAAATCACCAAGATGTTGCTCTAATAATATGCATTATTTTGAAAAAATAACAATTGCTATCCCATAATATAGGGCGTAGACTCTGGAGTTAGGCTGCTGGGGTTCAAAGCCAGACTCTACATTTACTATTTGAATGCCCTTGGGCAGTTTCTTGTGCCTGTCTTTCTTCATGTGTAAAATTATGATAGCAGAAGTACCACCTAATGGGGTTGTTATGAAGATTAGACATTATAGCTGCAGTTCATGGGGTCACATAGAGTTGTACATGACTGAACAACAACAAAATGCCCAGACCAGTGCCTGAAGCATAGTAAGTGTTCAGTAAAGAGGCACTCTTATTGTGTCACATTGGCCACGTAAATAAGAAAAAAAGGGAAGAAGAAACAAACTTCTGATTGACATATACTTTAAACTTGTATGCTTGAGTTTTGATTTGTCCGATTACCTCACACGAGAATGGTGTCTCTCATTCAAAAGACATAAATTAATTTTTTAAGAGTTTATGTGGTCATTTTAAAATCATATTTCTAATACCTTTTGACTTTGGGCATTAATTTTCTTATTGATGAAATGTTACTTTTGGCAAAAAAGGAGGAGGGGATATTTGGTAGCATAAGATAGACCTCATAAGCACAATATTAATTAAAATCTAGTATAGAGTCTTTTATCACAGTATGACAGGTGTCTCTCTCTGGGATAATATTTAATGCTCCAATAACATCCAGAGGAACCTCTGTACCTTCTTTAGGAAAGGCGCCCATGTTTAGAAAGAATGTGGGTTTGGATCACTGAGTGCAAATACTAGTTTTACTGCTTTTTAGTTATGTAACCTGCCTTGAACCATTTATTTCAGTTTTCTGATCATCACCTTCTTCATCTCTGAAATAAGTGGCGTAACAATTGCTGAAAAGCCTCGCATAGCATCACTTCCCTCAGAAATGTGTTTTAGGTTATTGCTTGTGTGTCTGTGTTAAGTTCATGTTATTCCTTCTATGTCCTCTATCTAGGAGGTGCTGTCCTACTTTTCTCTGTCCTCACATTTTTTCTGATCTTTCAAAAGCTAGTTCAGATGTTATCTATATATGGATTCTTCTACAGCTGCAAACCACCTTGGCCTCTCCTTTTGCTGAGCTTCAACTAGAATTTATGGCTACTCAGTTTTGCACTGATTGCTTTCTCAACAAGACTGAGGGTTGTTCACATGCAAGGTTTTGGTCTTACCCATATTTTGTATCTCCTGCCATACCTAACACTGTGACACTGTGTAGGGATGAAGTCTTAATACCTTGTTTGAATTTTTCTACATTACTACTCCTCTCATCCACTTATTTAGAATATTTAGAGATTTTCGGCTTTGAAATCTTCTTATATTGGTATAAAGGAAATACATATTAAAAGCAAACTAGTCCTCCCATTGGGAGGGAATACATGGCATTAGACTCTAATATTTTACCATCCACTTAGATATTGTGAAATGTGAGTTGGCAGAGGGAAGGACAGAGCATCTGAATAAACTTGACCCTTTCCCCTCATTTTATTTAAAAATGCATTTGTTAATTTAGGAGCCTGTTTGCCTTCTGTTCCAACTTACATAAAGTAAGAAATTTAAAACAAGTCATTCAAAGAGTATATTAAAAGCAATAATAGAACGTGTGTCTGAATTCATTATTTTTACTTCTGTAGCCTTTCAGGTACTAGCCTTTTCTTTTTAATTCTCTAATGTTCAGAAGTAAATTGTATGTTTTTGTGGAAAAGGTGCAAGAATTGCCATATAAGCAGACAAATTCTGTATGAATTGTATTATAATGGAATTATCTGTATAAGTAGGCAATACTGTATAAACTGAATAGTTTCAAATATTAATATTTTTATATTTTGTTTTATTTTATATGCTTCAGTGTTGTCTGATTAGATTTAAGTTTCACTTGTGAGTTTTCCTGTTATTTAACACCCAGTCCTTTTATGGCAACCCACTCTAGTACTCTTGCCTGGAAAATCCCATGGATGGAAGAGCCTGGTAGGCTACAGTCCGTGGGGTTGCAAAGAGTCCCACAGGACTGAGAGACTTCACCTATTAATCCCAAGCTCAATATATAGACACCAAAATTTATGTGAAATGAATTTAACTTTGGCACTAGGGCACTAGCTTCTGCTCCTCTGCTACCTTTCCCAGCACTCAAAGCACATGTACACACATACCCTTCCCCATGTGCTAATACTCCTGTCATGTTGTTGTTACAGTTTCCAGCTGTTAACCATCCTCAGTCATTGGAGAGAAGATACCTTGGAATCTTAAACAGCGTTTTACTTGACTTAATGAAGGTGGGACAAGTTGATGTGTTATCTGTACAAAATGTCTTTTGGTTTGTGATTTCTCTTGTGTCTATATGTGACCATAGCCTGCTTTTATGAATTAAATGTTTTGTTAACAGGTGTGTAGTATGTAGTGTAGTGGTGAATAGTAGAGGACTGTGTCCTCTGAAGAGGCGTGCAATTCATTTAAAATCACAACAGTATCTGGTATTATTACATTCTGTCTAGACAGGACTATGAGATAGCTAAATTAGATTGCTAAAATGGACAGAATAATAATCTAAATATAAATAAAATCATTAAAATTTTTTCATCATTTGAGCTATTCAGGCGTAATGTTTTGTTTTGTTTTCTTAGCTTCATTGGGTCTTAGT
>NW_011372865.1:47548-50221 GCF_000754665.1 Bison bison bison
ATTTCTCTCTCACTGGCTCTTCATTTGACAACTGCAAGATCACTGCTGCTACCATGCCTGAATGTTCCTCCTCCTGCTGATGTCCCTGTCCAGAAGGTCTCTGTTCTCTGGACTACTGAAAATGTTCTCACAAATTTTTCTTCAAGCTTTTCTACCCAAGTAGATGGTTAGCCCCTTCAGTAAGAACTGCTTTTTCACATTTCTCCAGCTTTCAGTACAGCCAATGTTAGTTATTTGATAGTAGTAGACCTTCAAAAGATACTTGTTAATGGATCAATTTTATTTTATGCCCATTCAGTCAACTGTCAGAAACATAGGAGTTTATACTGCACAAAGCCTTTAAAAGCATACTTAGCACAGTTGGAAGTTGCTGCGCAGCACTCTCAGAACTTTGCTCTGCTTTAAAACTATGTTAATCTGTGTTCCAAGGAACACTGTGTAAATAGGTGTGGGGGCAGAGGTGAGGGAGGGGGGTGTAGCCTTTGGAAAAGGCCACATAGTATACAACCTTTCTTAGAGATTCACAATGTTCATTAACTTATAAAGGCTTTCAGAAATCTCACAGTAAAGAAGTATTTCCCAAATTTAATTAAATACTAAATACTTAAAAAAAATGCTACAGCACTTGTGTTCTTCTGAACACAGATTGAGAGATGCTATTTTTAAAAAATCCTCAGGCTCTTTAAGATTAATTAGGCATAAATTATTTCTTAAATCAGTTGGATTATGTTAATCTGTTCTTTCACACAGTCAAATGTTTATTTATCAGGGCTTTAATTATTTGGTAACTTAAAATGTAAATAGAGTAAAATAGAAGAACTGAAATACAATTTCATGTTTTCTGCCTTTTGTTTCTTCTAGTCAAAAATAAGTGAACTTCTTTTGTTAAATCATTACCAAATGTAATTACCCAGTGTCAAATGTGGTACCTGGTAAATACTAACACAGATAAAAATATGACAGTAATCTGAACTGTTATGCATTTACATCAGTTTGAAAGTTGAACAGTTGAATTGTCATTCATTTAATATATTTACCATTGGGACTTCCCTAGCAGCCCACTGCCAATATTCACCTTCCAATACAGAGGTTGTGGGTTTGATATCTGGGAACTTGTCCTATGCAAGGGATAATGGATGTATGCAATGATTTCAGGTGTACATCAAAGCATTAATTATAATAGTGCAAAATGGCAGCCATCTAGACATCCGACAATAAATCATTAAATAAATCATACCACAAACTTCCATGTAGTCATTTAAAACATGTAAAGTTCTTTGCTGCATCATTGTTCATGATAATAAAAGAAGGAAAACAATGCTACTTAGGGTAGCATTACCTGTAGGTAATCGATAGACCTAAGATAGTATATAGAATTACTGATACGGAATGATCTCTTTAAGATCTGTTGAGTGGAAAGAAGACAAGTGCAGACTATTGTGTGTATGTGTGTTTGAATAAAATAAAAAGAGCAGATAGAGATATGTACAAAGTACCCGTGGAAGGATTCACAGGACACATGTACAATGGGCTGCCTGCCTCCAGAGAGGAAGACGAGAGAAAAACGAAGAGTGTATATTTTTTTATATGAATATGTACTTATTTAAAAATATATTTTAGGGAATGCCCTGACAATCCAGTGGTTAAGACTCCGCACTTTCACTACCAAGGGCTTGGGTTTGATCCCTAGTCAGGGAACTAAGATCCCACAAGCTGCATGGTATAGCCAAAAGTAAAATTTAAGAATACATTTTAAATATTTAAATTATGTTGTAAAAATGTTTTTAATTAGGAAGTGAAAAGTACAGTATACAAAATTTGTGTGTAATATAAGCCAGATTTTGTAAAAGAAAAAAATATATATACATGATATTTTTTAAAGGGCTGGAAGGGCATATTCCCAGAGGACAGCAATGGTGAGATTATGAGTGATTTAGATGGTCCTTTAAAAAAAATTTTTTTAGACTAAACTGTGTTTACGAGATACTCTGCATTGACCATGCATTTCTTCTATAAGGAAAAGAAATGTGGTTTTTATTACAATTTAAATTTGACTTTGTGATGTTCTTTCCAATCCTAACTTTATTTCCTAAGAATTTACTGAAGTTGGACCCAGCTGACAGATACTTGACAGAACAGTGTTTGAATCACCCTACATTCCAAACCCAGAGGCTTTTGGATCGCTCTCCTTCAAGGTCAGCAAAAAGAAAACCTTACCATGTGGAAAGCAGCACTTTGTCTAATAGGTAAATATTCCCTTTTAAGGAATACAGATGCAGTATTGGTCTTACAAGTAGGTGGAGGAGGTGGCTGCTCAAATGATGCAATTAGAGAAAAGAAGGAAAGCCCTCCTTATTCAAAAATATCTTCCTTATGCTTATTGCATGATTCAGAACCACAATTAAAAAGTTGTGTGGGTCTTAAAGACTTTATCTTTTACAAGATTTTCCCCAGGGAAACCTATGCATTCCCTGGGAAAAGTAGCATGGTTTAGCAACAAAGGGAAGTTTCTAGCCTCATGAGCTTGAAGATCCTGTGTGCATGGGACAGGGGTGATCCCTAGAGGAAGAAGGATGGGTGAGGGCAAAGGGATTCCTGAAGGGAGAAGAGGATAGCCAAACAGGATGGTGGGAAGGCAACTAGGGCATCTTTTGTAACAGAACCGAGTAGTTC
>NW_011372866.1:0-727 GCF_000754665.1 Bison bison bison
AAGAAACTGAAGGGAAGCAAGGGTGTAGGAGGGATATGAGCAAGCTTTAACGATCATCCAGATAAAAGATTTTAATAGCTTGAACCAAGTTTCTAGCAGTGGAGGTACTAAGATGTGACTGAACCCAGGATCACTCAGCAGGATTTGCTGCTGTAGTGGATATGGTGTGTGAGAGGAAAGAGAAGTGAAGAGAGGAGTAATTGATGACTCCAGGTTTTCTAATACAAGTAATCAGAAGGATGGACATGCCATTTACTGCAATGCTTTATATTATGAGAGACACCTCAAAATGGCATGACCATTTTGAGGTGTCTACTGGACATTCAAGCACAAAGGAGAAGTTGAAGTATTTATCTTTGAAAGTAGAAAATAAATGGAATAGAGGAATATTGTAATATTACCAGATAGCCCTAAGGATCCACCAGGGATTATGAATTTCCCCAAGGGATTCTAATGTTAGTCAAGAATGAATACTGTTGAATAGGACAAGAAGGCATGGATATTCCATTAAGTTATTAAGGCTATCAAAATCCCTTGGCAATATATTGCACTCTGCACATTGTTTTTTGGGCATGGGAGTGAGGACTGGAAACTGAGTGGCTTTGAAAAGTTCCTTAATTGATTCCATAGATCGTTCTCAACATGGAAATCACTAACATAAATCAGAAGAAAATATTTTTTCTAGTTTCTTTCAGGAGCATTCTCAAATTAATATCTGTAAACTTGA
>NW_011372867.1:0-712 GCF_000754665.1 Bison bison bison
ATGAGTTAGTGGTTATGAGTTATTCGTCCCCATGTTCTTAGATTGGAAGACTCTTGGGGAGAGGTTGACCCGGGATAGGAATAGCACTAATCCTGGCAGGAAGGGGAGCGGGGTCTTGGACCCCAAGCACGTCTGTGTCTGACACCGCTGTGTGAGAAGATGGCTCTGAGCCTGTTGCTCGGCTAGCATAGCATCTCTTCTGGCTTGTTAGCCTCTCGACGTCTCGTTTTAAGCTGTTTAATACTCTTTTCTCCTAGACATCAAATGCCAACCTTAAGTGTGAGAAAAATACTATCTTTTTCTCTAGATATTTTGTGGACCAATACTGTGCTAATTTGTATGAAAAGCAGAGAAAATTTCTAGGATCATCCCTGGCCTCAAGTAGATAGTTTAATGAAGAAATACTATGTAAGTTTGTGAGGAGTGTTAAGTGGCATAAAAGGTTAAAAAAAAACCTGAAAGGATCATCAGAGACCACCACAATACTGTAAAGCAATTGTCTTCCAGTTTAAAAAGAAAACCAAAGGAGACCATTGAGTAAATATTTTATGAAGTCCTTGCTCTTAAGACAGGCCTGGATCAAAAGAAAGATTCTTTTAATGAATCATCTGTTACATGTATTTGTTTGGTTTTGCATAAGCCAGTTTATTCTGTGAGGCTGACCTTGCTGTCTGTCTTTCTCATACTCACTGTGTAAAATAAAGTAAATAAA
>NW_011372868.1:0-1540 GCF_000754665.1 Bison bison bison
GCTCTGCTGAGAGGACATCGTCACGGAGAACCTGAAAGAGAAGTAGCTTTTCATATGCGAGTTCTGTGTCTTTCCAAACAGGGCTTTTGAGATGTGACTTTGTGAGCACGTGAGCCTGGCCTAATGCCAGGAAGGAAAACACACACACACACACACACACACACACACACACACACAGCAAGAAAAAGGGAAAGCAAAGGAAAACTCCAAACAGGTATTTCAGTGAGTGAGTTCCCCTGAATTAAAACCTGCCTACAGTAGCCACAGCCTATGAAAAGAAATCAATGGGTACCCATTTTCTCCGACTAGAGTAAGGACCACCCAAGTTCTTACTCTTTCAGTGGAAAAGAAAGGATATTGTGGCAATTGTTCTGTCTGATTCATCCAAAATCTTCTCCCGTCTCTTTTCCCCTCACCCATTTCTCTGTAGCCATAGGCCTTCAAGTGTTGTTTGCCTAGCTGTCAGCATTGCATTAACACTAATGGGGTTTCCACAGTGGCTCAGTGGTAAAGAGGCCACCTGCCAAGCAGGAGACTCAGGTTAGATCCCTGGGTCGGGGAAGATCCCCTGGAGAAGGAATGGCAACCCACTCCAGTGTCCGTGCCTGGATATCCCCATGGACAGAGGAGCCTGGTGGGCTATATATAGTCCACGGGGTCACAAAGAGCCAGACATGGCTAAGTGACTAAACGACAGTGATAGTTAGAAAATACTCAAGTCACACGTGCGTCTGTCTGTCCCAGTCATTTGGGTCTAAAGGATCCACAAACACCAGAAGCATGTCCTGGCCTACGCCTGTCATCCCCCACCGTAAGGAAAAGGACAGTGGGGCAAAGGATAGAAATACATCGCAGGCCAGGGAGCCAACGATCTGGGTTCTAGCAGAGTCACATCTCTACTGTAGACTTGCTGTGTAACCATGCAGCGCCCCCACCCCCTATCCAGCTTCTATGTGCTCACTGAGGGCAAGGTCAGCTCACTGGAAGCTTGGGGCCCTCTCCAGGGCCTTCCTCCTACATCTCCCCGCTAGCTGTGTTCTGCCTTCACCTCCCCTCTGTCTTCAACTCTTCCCATCCTCCTCCCCCAAGGCCCACTTGGAGACTTACCAGGCCCTGGCTTCGCTGAAAGACTCACTCAGTTTTGCAGCTGGAGTGGGCGCCCTGCTAGGCAGTGGATTGAGCAGTGTCCAGCCAGAGAACCTTTTATAAGAACCCAGTTAGGCACTGGCTCTCGGGAGGGGCCCATTTCCCGACAGACATGGTCAGCTGACACATCCCAGAGACATTCATCACTCAGGTAGCCCCGTAGGTGGTGCACGTGTGTATTCAAGTCACCTCACAGAGGTGCCAGGATTGCTGCAGCATGTTTACTTTCCAAATAGGACTCTGTTCATAGCTGGGAGGGCTGTGTGTGTGCTAAGACAGGGCCTGGGGGCCCAAGTGAGGAGAGGTCTGGCCCTCTCTTGGGACCTATTCTCTTTGCCCTTTTCTACAGTATACAGTCATACACATAAACACACACACACACACACACACACAC
>NW_011372869.1:0-1139 GCF_000754665.1 Bison bison bison
TAAATGCTCTTTTGATGCATTTGTGGGGGAGAAAGTGTTCTCCCTGTCCTACTCCTCCGCCATCTTGGCTCCTCCCTACTCCTTAGAATTAAAGTTATGACCAACCTAGACAGCATATTAAGAAGTAGAGACATTACTTTGTCAACAAAAGTCTGTCCAGTCATGGCTACTGTTTTTCCAGTGGTCATGTATGGATGTGAGAGTTATACTATAAAGAACGCTGAGGGCCGAACAATTGATGCTTTTGAACTGTGGTGTTGGAGAAGAATCTTGAGAGTCCCTTGGACTGCAAGTAGATCTAACCAGTCCATCCTTAAGGAGATTAGTCTTGGGTGTTCATTGAAAGGACTAATGTTGAAGCTGAAACTCTAATACTTTGGCAACCTGATGTGAACAGCTGATTCATTTGAAAAGACCCTGATGCTGGGAAAGATTGAGGTCAGGAGGAGAAGTGGAACAGAGGAAGAGGTGGTTAGATGGTATCACCAACTCAATGGACATGGGTTTGAGTGAACTCTGGGAGTTTGTTATGTACAGGGAGGCCTGGGTGCTGCCTTTCATGGGATCACAGAGAGTCAGACACGACTGAGCGACTGAACTGAACTGAAGTTAACTAGTAAATCCCAAGTTTTTGTTTTATTTGTTTGTTTTTTCCTCATGTGACCTGAAGACTTCTCAATTTTTCTTTGATTTTTACAACTTTATTATAATGTGTGTTGTAGAGGATTTTTTAAGTTGATTTTATCTGGTGACCTGTAACACCTGGAGTAACAAGCAAATTTGGCCTTGGAATATGGAATGAAGCAGGGCAAAGAATAATAGAGTTTTGCCAAGAAAACACACAGGTCATAACAAACACCCTCTTCCAACAACACAAGAGAAGACTATACACATGGACATCACCAGATGGTCAACACCAAAATCAGATTGATTATATCCTTTGCAGCCAAAGATGGAGAAGCTCTATACAGTCAATGAAAACAAGACCAGGAGCTGACTGTGGCTCAGATTTTGAACTCCTTATTGCCAAATTCAGACTGAAATTGAAAACAGTAGGGAAAACCACTAAGCCATTCAGGTATGACCTAAATCAATCCCTTATGATTATACAGTGGAAGTGAGAAATAGATTTAAGGGCC
>NW_011372870.1:0-1394 GCF_000754665.1 Bison bison bison
AAAGACTAAGGGATTTGGGGTTGGATTATCTGGATTCAAATTTTGACTTTGCTATATATTAACTGGGTGGACATGGCAAGTTGGTCAATCTCCATTTGCCTCTGTATCCCCATCTCTACAATGGGGATATTAATAGTATATACCTCATAAATTAAAAAAAAAGATTGTTGATTTTATGGAGGCTGAGAGTATTCTCAGACATATTGAAATCTGGTGTGCTTAGATTTGCTAGTTCTTTCTTTGTAATTCTTTTGTGACTCTCTCTTTCTTTTTAATTTTTTGGCCACGTCACAAGGCACAAGAGATCTTGTGTCCCTGACCAGGGATTGAACCCAAGCCCCATGCATTGGCAGTGCAGAGTCTTAACCATTGGACCACCAGGGAAGTTCCACTCTGTAATTCTTTTGAACTGAGCATAAACCTCAAATGGAACGATTTCAATTTATAGGCATATATAAGTTTTTTCTTTTTTTGCACTTTTTAGGTTTGAAAGGGACACATTGGGATGGCAGAGCAGTAGTGACTGGAGGCCATAATGCTGCTAAATTACATTCTAAAATCAAGACCGGTAATCCTAGGATTTTTAATGATAAGAATCAATACTTTTAGAGCATTTACCATGGGCCAGGCCCTGTACTGAACGCTTCATGTCCATTTTCTCATTTGTTCCTGAAAAACCGCCTGTGAGGCCTCATTTGACAGATTAGCAAACTGAGGCTCAGAGAGATTGATTTGTTCAAGGTTATCTAGTTGGTCATTTGCAGAGCCTAGATTCATACTCAATTTTGCTTGATGGCAAAGCCATTATTATTAAAGATCAGACTCTTCTGACTCTATCTGCTTTGGGGATTTCATGGAGTCTACTCCAATCTGTCCTCATAATAAACTCTTATTGGGCTTTGAAAGAAGCTGAAGAGTCGGGAAGAAACTTTGTGAGTCAGAAAGCTAGTAAAAGCAGCCAGTGTCCTGTGAACAATGAGGTAGACCAAGCTTAGAGGACAGGGCTTGGGAAACTGGATGGCAGAAGTGCCCACTGGGGAACAACTAAGGGCTTCTCTGAACCCTGCTTTAGGCCCAAGGAAGAAGTCACAACCATGGGCGTTGAAGTTCTGCTTGGCAAGGCCATTGTTTTACCTAACACACTCTTCTGTAATGCTCTTTATGCCAGACACTGGTCTCCATGGCTTAGTACTTTACAAACATGAACTCACTTAAGTCTTATAGCAACTCCATGGAAATTAGTACTATTATTATCCCCATATGATAGATGAGTAAACTGAAGTTCAATTTAGAAATTACATTGAGTAACTTGTCCAAAATCACACAGCTGGTAAGTGCCAGGCTTTGAACCTAGGCAGTCTAGATCTAATGGCTGTGTTATATTGCCTCTCAGT
>NW_011372871.1:0-661 GCF_000754665.1 Bison bison bison
CCATCCCCTCCTCCAGGGGATCTCCCCACCCCAGCCACACCCTCATATTTAAATATAAACTTGAAAACATTTTCCAAGCCAAAGGTAAAGGTTTTTAATTATTAATAGTTTT
Organism: Bison bison bison; assembly: GCF_000754665.1. NCBI lineage: Eukaryota > Metazoa > Chordata > Mammalia > Artiodactyla > Bovidae > Bison > Bison bison. The sequence continues at coordinate 113 of NW_011372871.1, forward strand.
CCTATGAAATGACTTCCTCTCATTAGTGTCTTAACCTTTTATCTCCCCCTGGTTTCTCAGGTCATATATGGTAGCACTGTATTTGTGCCCCACCAATTTGGAACCAAATTTGAAATCAAATCCAGATTTTTTTCCCCTTTCTTCATCCATTACATCCAATCCTTGAAGAAAGTTTTCTGTCTGTAGCATTAAAAAAACTAGCTAAAATGTGCATGTGTGCACATTCAGTCATGTCCAACTCTGTGACCCCATAGACTGTAGCCCGCCAGGCTCCTCTGTCCTTGGAATTTTCCAAGCAAGAATATTGGAATGGTTTGCCATTTCCTCCTCCAGGGGATCTTCTCGACCCAAAGATCAAACCCTTTTCTCTTAAGTCTCCTGCACTGGCAGATGGCTTCTTTACCACCAGTGCCTCCTGGGAGGCTCTAAAATGTGGGAAATGCAGTCCGTCTATTGGCTACCTTGTCTATGTGAGGCTCCACCCAGGGGTAAAAGACTTTCCTCTGCATTTGATTAATGGAGTGGTTGTTTCGGTAGCGTCTTGGCGGG
>NW_011372872.1:0-1414 GCF_000754665.1 Bison bison bison
CAAACATATTAACCAATGGGTTAATAGAAAAAAAAAAAGAAAAAGACATGAGTTTTGGAGGGAAGTTAAATTTCCATGTGGGTTGCTGACAGCGTTATGAATCAGTATGACAAGTAATTCTTTTTCCAAACCGCAAGGTCCTCATTGTTGTCAGAGCAGCAAGGGGCTCCTGAAGGAGCTGGAAGGAAAGAGAAGTGTGTCTAGGCTGGGTTTGTTTCTGAGTATGTGTGTGTGTTGGTGGGGTGGGGGGAGGGGGCGGGTACTTGGTTGTTCAGACTCTGGGTCACATCAGATTAAAGGAATTCTTCGGAGATTTGTGCCTGGAAATATGTTCTAGGGAGCTTCTCCAGGGCTGATCTTTGTGTCCATGTCCTGTAGAACCTTATAACATGTCCCAAGAAAGGGACGTGGGATGCTGCGGGGTGCACAGAGGTTTGTGATGTCTCTGGTTCTTCAGCCTGTACATGTCAGCAGACGCTACAGACAATGGTTCTCAGCTGGGGCAACGTTGCCCACTAGGGGCCATTCGTCGGTGTCTGGAGACGGTTTTTGCTTGTCATGACCGTGGGGGAGGCTGCTGGGGCACCTGTGGGTAAAGGCAGAGGTGCTACTCAGCACCCTCAATGCAAGGACAGCCCACCACCCCCAAGAGAGAATCATCGTCTAGCCACAGATGTCAGGAGTACTGAGGTTGAGAAGCCCTTGTCTAGGATGTAATGTCTGTGCCTCTCTCAGTATTGTAGAACCAGCTGTTCAGTGTGCCATGACCCCCTGCAACATGGAGCACATTCTGGGATAGGCTCATTTTTTACAATGACAAAGCCATGATTTTTTTGTTTGTTTTTTAAATTTTATTTGTTTGTTTGTTTATTTATTTGACTGCACCAGGTCTTCATTGCTCATGAGGGATCTTAGTTTTGGCATGTGGGATCCAGTTCCCTGACCAGGGATTGAACCTTGGCAACCCCTGCATTGGGAGTGCAGGGTCTTAGTCACTGGGCCACCAGGAAGTCCTCAAAGTCATATTTTATTAGATGAATGGATAGACAGATAGATGTGCATGCATATATATACATATACATATGTTGCTGTTGTTTAGTCACTGAGTTCGACTGTTCAGTTCAGTTGCTCAGTCATGTCTGACTTTTTGCGACCCCACAGACAGCAGCTTGCCAAGCCTCCCTGTCCATCACCAACTTCCAGAGTTTACTCAAAACTCATGTCCATCAAGTTGCTGATGCCATCCAACCATCTCATCCTCTGTCATCCGCTTCTCCTCATACCTTCAATCTTTCCCAGCATCAGGGTCTTCTCAAATCAGTCAGTTCTTCGATGGACTGGTTGGATCTCCTTGCAGTCCAAGGCACTCTCAAGAGTCTTCTCCAATACCACAGTTCAAAAGCATCAATTCTTT
>NW_011372873.1:0-859 GCF_000754665.1 Bison bison bison
AATGCTTTTGTATGTCTTTTGTTAATAGTCTTTATTTTAAAGTCTATTTTATAAAAGTATTGCTATCCAAGCTTTCTTTTCATTACATTTACATGGAATATCTATTTCTATCCCTTCATTTTCAGCCTGTGAGTCTTTAGATGTAAAGCAAGTCTTTTATATTCAGCATATAGGTAGGTCTTTTTTTTTTTTTTTTAACCATCCAACCATCCTGTGCTTCTTGATTTGAGATATATATATATAGATATATGTATCTATATATATATCTCCTCTCCCTGCCTTCCGCTCCTGTAGGTCGTCACACTGTGCTAGGCTGGGCTCCCTGTATTACGCCGCAGCTTCCCACTGGCTGTTTTACACATGACAACGTATGTATGTCAGTGCTACTTTCTCGATTTATTCTTCCCCCATTTAAAGTAATTATTGATAGACATGCACTTATTTCCGTTTTGTTAAACTGTTTTCTGGTTGGTTTTCTATTTTTCTGTTATTTTCTTCTCTTGGTCTGTTCCTTTGTGATTTGTTGATTTTCTTTAGTATTATGTTTGGATTCCTTTCTCTTATATTTTTGTTTTAGGCTTTTGATTTATCTTAACAGTGAAGTTCATATATAACACTCTATATTTAAAGCAGTCAGCTTTAAGTTGATATTTGCTTAAGTTAACTTTATTCTAAAACCACTACATTTTTAACTCCCCAGGCCACATTTCATGTTTTTTAGGTCATTATGTTTTTATTTTGTGTATCCCTTTACTACTAGTTATTATAGTTGATTTTACTACTTCTATCTTTTAATCGTCATACTAGCTTTATAAGTGTTTGAGTCACTACCTTCACTGTATATTTTGCCCTTACCAGC
>NW_011372874.1:0-1237 GCF_000754665.1 Bison bison bison
AGAATCTTATTAGGGTTCCTTCTATAACCTCCCCAAACTGTCAATCTCCAATATTCCCAGTTCCAATAGTAAAGCTTTTTTTTTTTTTTGGCTGAATCAACTTAGAAAAGATAAAAACAAAGAGAAAATACAAAGATATTCATTATAGACCCTGACTTTTATTTCATTTGTATTATATTGGAGTTATGTCTGGAATTAGAGCTCTCTCACTCTGTCTTCAGGAGATGAACTGCTGGGACACTGGGCCTTCAGATAGGCAAAAACATGGTTGGCCAGGCATCTAGTGGTACTTGTGGGTCAGAGCATTAGCCACAGCATTTGTCAGCTTTTGCCAGGCAGCCTGCATCTGTGGGGTAAATTCCTTGCTGAAGTGGGTTGCCAAGACAATCAATATCATGTTGCCTAGGAGCTGGGAATAAAAAGAAGATAGTACATAATGAAGAGAAGGTCTCAGGCTGCCCTTCCAGTAAATAGATGCCACATCCATTTCCTTCTTCATAAGAGGTTGAGCGACTTTCATGGCCATGTTCCCACAAAAGTGCATAATTATAGATCTGGCATTGGCTTCAGTGACTCCCAGTCTGAACCCCCACTGTGTTATATCATTCTCCCATTTTCTCTGTCAACTTTCAACCCCAGAGCATTGCTATGTGTACTTTCTCTCCTTTTTTTTTAAAGTAAAATTATAGTGCTGAAAGGGGACTTCATATGCATATTGTATCTTCAGATATTACATACATTCAGATTGTTTGGACATCCATTTGACAAGGAATCCAGCACCTTGTATACAAAAACATTTCATCTTTGCTAGAGATGAGTGAAGGAGGCACAAATCATGAAAAGTTGCTCTTATTTTGCCCTGTTTAGTTCTGGTTCAAAACTCAAAAATCATAAAGAAATGTATTCATCAATTTTCATAGAAAATTTCAGTTATCAAGGCAAGATTTCTTCTGCATGGCTCAGTTTGTATTCTCCAGGCCAAAACATACAGCTCAAGTTTGTTTAGTTTTCTTCACAACATGTTTTCTTTTTTCAGAATTATCAGATGACCAGTGACCTCCACTAGCCATAGAATAATTACTTGGTCTTATCTTTGACCTCTGGAACAACCTATCAAAATCAAGCCTTTCTCTGAAATATTACCTCCAAAAAATATATTTCTATAGCATAAGACTTGAGTCAGTGTTCTCATTATAACCACAGCACAGAAACCTGGATGAAAGAACAAAGCACAGGC
>NW_011372875.1:0-650 GCF_000754665.1 Bison bison bison
AAAAAGAGTGCTTTTCTGACAAACTTACTACCAAGTAGGATTATTCTTTCATTAGACAAGGACACATGTAAATCAGATTACAACTGGCCATCTTGTTATTATGAAAAAGCCAGACTTTATAAAAAGCAGTTATTATGGAAATCAGCTAAGAGAAATCAAAAGGAAATGGGTCTTGACAGCATCACTGAACACTCAGGTGAAACAAATTTGAAGTTCTTCTTTGTATTTTTTAGCTGTGTGAGCCAGTATAGTATATGTGCTATTTAAGCCATTTGCAGTAATTTTTTTCTTGCTTCCAAAAACATCCTAACAGATACCTTTGATTCAACTTAAACAAAAAGAAAAGACTTGTTGGCCTACATAACTGAGATTTTCCAAGGTATTCTATCTTCAGACATGACTGGATACAGCAACAGTTCCTGGATACAGGAACTGTTTCGTCTCTCTTGAGTCTCTCTTCTACTTAGTTGGACTTATTTTCTGGTTTCATTCAGCAGCCCTCAGATAGTCTAAGGTCTGCTTCTGAAGCAAGGGGTGGAGTGAACAACCCTAGCAGAATACAGTAAAAGTAAAATGAAGGGTAATTTTCTATTGGCAAATTGCATAAAGTGATTAGAAGAATGGATGAATTCTGGGCAGGAGTAAAAATA
>NW_011372876.1:0-1177 GCF_000754665.1 Bison bison bison
TCAGGTCTGTATTTCAGAGGAGATGAAAGCCATATTTTGGCTTACACGCCCGTGGCCATCTGCGGTCGGTAGGGTTCCCTCTAAATGATGATTCTCGTGATGTTTTAAGAAGGATCCGTACTGAACCCTTCTTCCCTTAACTTGTCAATAAGAATGAGTAAGATTCTACAGAAAACTGATCTTCTTTAATATAGAAGAACTTTTTTTTTTTTTTTAAAGACATCCTTGGGGAACGTTTAGGAAAAGCAAATACTGTGGCAGGTGTTCTGCTCACTGAGACCAAGCCCAGGAACACAGAGAAAATTTACCCTAACGCAGCTTCGGAAACAGAACGAATCCAGTAGACACATGCATTTAGGTTTTGTCTCAACTTACTTAAAGCCACAGTGGCTACACCTCTCGGCCTGTTTTGATCCTCTGCTCTCCCTTTGTAGACGGAGGATAAGAACCGCCAGTTGCAGGAGCGCCTGGAGCTGGTAGAAAAGCTGCAGCAGACCCTGCGGAAGGCGGAGACACTGCCCGAGGTGGAGGCGGAGCAGGCACAGAGGGTGGCCGCGCTCTCCAAGGTGCTCTTCTGGTCCCTGGGGGGCAGGCGCGAGGAGGGCCTGTTCCCCTACTGTCCCACTGCGCCCCTGCCCGTGCTGTTCAGTCCACACAGGAGCGAAGACACGGGGGTCGTGCTGCCTGTCTGAGATGGGAGCGCTCCCTGAGTGTCAGGCAGCCTCCGCTTCTGTGTCATGTCTCCGTTAATTTTCCTCCAGTTTTGTTCTGTGTGTCCCCAGGACGCTTCAGCTCCGAGTCACTGCTGCTCAGAGTTCAGTCAGCAGTTCAAATCTTAGCAGGATAGAGACCTAGAAAAATCCCATTCTCGTTTAAGAGATGGCCAGAAAGCTCTGTAATGAGCAGTTTTAAGTCTATCCATACACTTGTTGAAGAAGTCACAGCGGGGCACGTGCAGACCCGGGGCCCCACTCCCTGCTCGCCATCCCCGGGAGCCCGCGGGTGAGAGGCTGCGTCCCTGGGATGTGGCGCTGCTGGGGGCATCGTCCCCACTGCCAACCAGCCAGCCACCCCGTCCTTCTGGCGGGAAAGGTGTTTCCCCGCTCTGCCGGTGGGCACTGGCTGGGCATGGAGAGTCGGGCCGGGTCTGTGCTGGCGCAGCTGTCGGGAGCGTTGC
>NW_011372877.1:0-636 GCF_000754665.1 Bison bison bison
TAGCCTATCCCTTCTCCAGCAGATTTTTCCGACTCAGGAATCAAACTGGGGTCTCCTGCATTACAGGCAGATTCTTTACCAACTGAGCTATGAGGGAAGCCCCACTCTGTATAGAAGTTAATACGAATAAGATAGTTTGAATGTAGGAATGGATAATGGATAGATATTTACTAGAGCGGCTATAATAAAATATTAGTTGTAGAATCTAGATGTTGCTACATAATTCTTTCAACATTTTGGTTTGAAATTTTTCATAATTAAATGGGGGGGAAAGCAAGCAAAGACTAGAAAACTAAATATTTGGACTTCAAATGGTGATTACAATTTAATTATTCAATTTGTAACTTTTTCTTTGGACAGTTGCAACGTGTGGAAATGCTTTCACTTATCCTGCTTTAGTTGGATAAGTTTATACTCTGTACTGCCATAGAATAAAATTGAGAACCACACCTATAACTGTTTATACAGTCAAAACAATCATAAATAAAGACAACTTATTTGTTAAAAATTTTCCCTTAAAAGTAATGTGTGTGTGTGTGTGTGTGTGTGTGTGTGTGTGTGAAAGTCACTGTAAGGCACAAAAAATAGTATTGTTGCAAATAGTGGGATAAAAATAATTAGCATTTCAGTACAGGA
>NW_011372878.1:0-1440 GCF_000754665.1 Bison bison bison
CCTTGGACATGGGTTGCAGGAAGCAATCAGGACCCGTTGTGAAAATTTGGGTTCATAAGAGGCTGGAAAGCGCCAGAGACCAGTGTCTATGGTGTGGGATCTGGAAAATCTTTGCTGTCAGCAAAAGTCTAGGTGAAATGCCTCACATTCTTAACACTGTGTATGTGTGTGTGTGTGTGTGTGTGTGTGTGTTAGCCACTCAGTCGTGTCTGACTCTAGCTTGCCAGGCCCCCTCTGTCCATGGGATTTCCTGGGCAGGAATACTGGAGTGGGTTGCCATCCCTTCACCAGGGGATCTTCCCTACCCAGGGATCAAACCTAGGTCTCCCACATCACAGGCAGATTCTTCACCATCTGAGTCACCACCAAGGAAAACAGCAAACAGTGGTAGTGTGAGAGGGGCTGGTCTGGGAAAGGTCTTCTCCAACCAACTCCATCCTTCCAGCAGCTGAAGTGGTTTCGGGGTTGGGAAGGGCCCCATGTTTCCCAGCACTGGGGCAGGGGAGCACTCCCCATCCGTGGAGAGTCAGGATCAGGGGAAGTGGAGGAGGCACTGACAGTCTGCTGAGACCACTTTTATTTTTCTCGGTGTGACATCCTGACGTGGCTGTAAAATCACACACACACATAAACACGTGAATGCGCACACACGCAAGTACGTTCCTAAAAGAGGCCCCTGACATGGATGCATGATGACATCTGAGCACCAGCTGGACACTTGCTCTTGGCAGAGCCCCCAGACTCCCTTGGGACAGTGGCAGGGAAATCTCACTAGCTGGTTTCACACGGGGACTTGGGACCCAGAGGGCACATCACCGAATCCAAATGCCTCACTTTACAGTCAGTGACACTAGCGTCCGAGGAGCGGGGACCACCTCCCCACGGTCCACAGGGCTGAGCCGAGACGCTGGCTGCCTGATGCTGAGTCCGGGACAGGAGACTCCGCCCCATCTCTGAGCATGGACTCCGGAGGTGCCTGGTCAGAGTGAGGTCCTGCTGGCCCAAAGCTTCCAGTCTATTCTAAGAGAAATGCCTGCTGGAGGCATGAGGGTGGCTTGGGCTGGAGTGCCCACCTTGGGATGGGACTTGGACGGGGCAGTTTGGTTTGGACGCATCAACATAGAACTTGATATGGGTGGTGAGGCAGAGGGGTCAAGAGTGACCCCAAAGCTTTTGGCCCAACTAGGGGTGGGCCCTTGTTCTGGATGCTTACTCCTTAGAAGAAAAGCTGTGACCAACCTAGACAGCATATTAAAAAGCAGACACATTACTTTGCCAACAAAGGTCTGTCTAGTCAAGGCTATGGTTTTTCCAATAGTCATGTATGGATGTGAGAGTTGGACTATAAAGAAAGCTGAGCGCTGAAGAATTGATGCTTTTCAACTGTGGTGTTGAAGACTCTTGAGAGTCCTTTGGACTGCAAGATCAAACCAGTCCATC
>NW_011372879.1:0-5859 GCF_000754665.1 Bison bison bison
TATTTCTTTGGTTGAGCCGAGTCTTAGTTGAGGCATGCTGGATCTCTCAGTTGCAGCCTGTGGGATCTTCTAGTTCCCTGATCAGGGATCAAACCCAGGCCCTCTACATTGGGAGCACACAGCCTTAGCTGCAGGACCGCCAGGGAAGTCCTGGGCAGCTGTTTCTTAATGGCGGAATGAATCCCTGTCACCTGCAGTGACCGCCCATCTCTTTGGGTTGATTTCTGCTGCAGCGAGGCCCCCAGTCAGGCTTTGCCCTTCGTCCGCTTCCCTCCCCCTCCCCTGACCACCCCTCCTGCTCCTCTTCCTCAGTTGCACGCCCTCACCTCCGTCCCTCTGCAGAGTTGCCCTGTTCTGGAGTTCTGAACTTTACAGACAGGTGTCAGGCAGTGCGCAGCACTTTGCGTCTGCTCCCTCTGGTTCAGCGTCATGTTTGGGATCCGTAGACGCCTTTGTGTCTCATTTTCATCTCGCTGCATTGCTGTTGCTGTTCAGGTGCTCAGTGTCCTGCTCTCAGTGACCGCATGGATGGCAGCACCCCAGGCTTCCCTGTCCTTCACCCTCTGCCAGAGCTCACTCAGACTCATGGACATTGAGTCAGTGATGTCATCCAACCAACTCATCCTCTGTCGTCCCCTTCTCCTCCCGCCTTCAGTCTTTCCCAGTATCAGGGTCTATTCCAGTGAGTCAGTTCTTCACATCAGGTGGCCAAAGCATTGGAGCTTCGGCTTCAGCATCAGTCCTTCCAATGAATATTCAGGACTGATCTCCATAAGGATGGACTGGTTGGATCTCCTTGCACTTCAAAGGACTCTCAAGAGTCTTCTCCAGCACCACAGTTCAAAAGCATCAGTTCTTTGGCGCTCAGCCTTCTTTACGGTTCAGCTCTCACGTCCGTACTTGACCACTGGGAAAACCATAGCTTTGATTATATGGACCTTTCTCATCTAAGTAATGTCCGTGTTTTTTAATGCACTGTCTCGACTTGTCATAGCTTTTCTTCTGAGGAGCAAGTGTCTTTTAATTAATTTCATGGCTGCAGTCACCGTCTACGGTAATTTTGGAGCTCAAGAAAATAAAGTCTGTCAGTATTTCATTTTTTCCCCATCTGTTTGCCATGAAGTGATGGGACTGGATGCCATCATCTTAGTTTTCTGAATGTTGTTTTAAGCCAGCTTTTTCACTCTCTTCTTTCACCTACATCAAGAGGCTCTTTAGTTCCTATACACTTTTGGCCATAAGGGTGGTGTCATCTGCATTATCTGAGGTTATTGTTATTTCTCCCAGCAATCTTGATTCCAGCTTGTGCTTCATCCAGCCTGGCATTTCTCATGATGTACTCTGCACATAAATTAAAAATAAGCAGGGTGACAATATACAGCCTTGATGTACTCCCTTCCCAATTTGAAACCAGTCCATTGTTCCATGCCTGATTCTAACTGTCGCTTCTTGACCTGCGTACAGATTTCTCAGGAGGTAATGTAAGATGGTCTGTATTCCCACCTTTTTAAGAATTTTCCAGAGTTTGTTGTGATCCACACAGTCAAAGGTTTTAGTGTAGTCAATGAAGCAGAAGTAGATGTTTTTCTGGAATTTTCTTGTTTTTCTATGAATCCAACTTGTACAGCTGGAAGTGTTTGATTCTGGGAGGTTTTTGTTGAAGCCTAGATTGGAGGATATTGAGCATGACCTTGCTAGCTCGTGAAATGAGTGCGACTGTGCGGTCGTTTGAGCGCTCTGTGGCTTTGCCCTTCTTTGGGCCGTGTGAGTTTTCCAGTCTTGTGGCCACTGCTGGGTTTTCCAGATTTTCCAAAATTGCTCGCACATTGAGTGCAGCACTTTCACAGCAGCATCTTTCAGGATTTGAAATAGCTCAGCTGGAATTCCATCACCTCCACTAGTTTTGTTCATAGTGATGCTTCCTAAGGCCACTTGATTTGCAATCCAGTATATCTGGCTCTGGGTGAGTGATCACATCATCATGGTTATCTGGGTCATTAAAACTTTTTTGTACAGTTCTTCTGTGTATTCTTGCCACCTCTTCTTAATCTCTTCTGCTTGTTCGGTCCATACTGTTTCTGTTCTTTGTTGTGCCCATTTCTGCATGAAATATTCCCCTGGTATCTCTGATTTTCTTGAAGGGATCTCTGGTTTTTCCCATTCTGTTGTTTTCCTCTATTTCTTTGCATTAATCGATGAGGAAGACTTTCTTATCTCTCCTTGCTATTCTTTGGAACTCTGCATTCAGGGGAATATTTCTTTCCTTTTCTCCTTTGCCTTTCACTTCTCTTCTTTTCACAGCTATTTGTAAGGCCTCTTCAGACAACCGTTTTGCCTTTTTGCATTTCTTTTTCTTGGGGATGGTCCTGCTCCCTGTCTCCTGTACAGTGTTACAGGCCTCCGTCCATAGTTCTGCAGCCACTCTTATCAGATCTAATCCCTTGTATCTATTTGTCACTTTCACTGTGTAATCATAAGGGATTTGATTTAGGTCATACTTGAATGGTTAGTGCTTTTCCCTACTTTCTTCAGTTTAAATTTGAATTTTGCAATAAGGAGTTCGTGATCTGAGCCACAGTCAGCTCCCGGTTTTGTTTTTGCTGACTGTGTAGGGCTTCTCCATCTTTGACTGCAAAGAATATAATCAATCTGATTTCGGTATTGACCATCTGGTGATGTCCATGTGTGGAGTTGTCTCTCGTGTTGTTGGAAGAGGGTGTTTGCTATGACCAGTGCATTCTCTTGGCAAAACTCTATTAGCCTTTGCCCTGCTTCATTTTGTACTTCAAGGCCGGACTTGCCTGTTACTCCAAGTATCTCTTAACTTCCTACTTTTGCATTCCAGTCCCCTATGATGAAAAGGACATCTTTTTTTGGTGTCAGTTCTCAGAGGTCTTGTAGGTCTTCATAGAACTGTTCAGCTTCTTTAGCATTAGTGATTGGGGCATAGACTTGGATTACTGTGATATTGAATGGTTTGCCTTGGAAACGAATCAAGAACATTCTGTCATTTTTGAGATTGCACCCAAGTACTGCATTTCGGACTCTTGTTGACTGTGAGGGCTACTCCATTTCTTCTAAGGGAATCTTGCCCACAGTAATAGATAAGATGCTCATTTGAATTAAATTCACCCATTCCAGTCCATTTTAGTTCACTGATTCCTAAGATGTCTATGTTCACTCTTGCCATCTCCTGTTAGACCACTTCCAATTTGCCTTGATTCGTGGACCTAACATTCCTGGTTCCTATGCAGCTTCCATCACCAGTCTCATCCACAACTGGCTGTTGTCTTTGCTTTGGCTCCGTCTCTTCATTCTTCTGGAGCTGTTTCTCCACTGATCTCCAGTAGCATGTTGGGCACCTACCAAACTGGGGAGTTCCTCTTTCAGTGTCCTATCTTTTTGCCTTTTCACACTGTTCATGGGGCTCTCAGGGCAAGAATCCTGGAGTGCTTTGCCATTCCCTCCTCCACTGGACCACATTCTGTCAGAACTGTCCACCGTTTCCTGTCCACCTCAGGTCGCCCTACACAGCATGGCTCATAGTTTCACTGAGTTCGGCGCTGCTGTGGGCCGTGTGGCCAGCTGGGGCGGTTATATACTGTCCGTCCGTGTGAGTTCATGCTGCCTTGTGTCTATTTTCCAGCTCTTGCTGTGCTCCTTATGCTCCTGGAGCACAGGTTTACACATCCTGATCTACGTGAATGTAGCAAAGGAATTGCTGAGTCATTGGGTCAGCTCAGCTGGTAAAGAATCCGCCTGCGATGCAGGAAGCCCAGTTCGATTCCTGGGTTGGGAAGATCTCCTGGAGAAGGGGTAGGCTACCCACTCCAGTGTTCTTGGGCTTCCCTGGTGGCTCAGATGGTAAAGACTCTGCCTGCAATGCAGGAGACCTGGGTTCGATCCCTGGGTTGGGAAGATCCCCTGGAGGAGGGCATGGCAACCCACTCCAGTATTCTTGCCTGGAGAATCCCTACAGAGGAGCCTGGTGGGCTACAGTCCTGGGGTCGCAGAGAGTTGGACACAACTGAGTGACTAAGCACAGCACAGGGTTAAGATTGAAAGCATTTTTTTTTGATGAAAATTATTTCCAAAACAAAAATAATAGAGTAGCGCTCTTCTCAGATCTTCACATTTGGGTAATAGACGACAGCTGGAATCTCTATCTGCTGTGTGTCAGGTGGTTTGGTTGAAGTTGTATGTGATCACTTTTTCAGATAACTGTGGGTTTTCTCTGGTGCCACACCAACTGTGACAGGTATCAGTTTCTCTTGGTTAGCTGCGGCACTCCGAGTGAATCTCCTGCCCACACGTGAGTGAGCAGCACCGCACGCTGGTCGTTTGTACAGTAATAGGTTACCCAGGAAGGGAGAGCTTCCAGACAGGGACGCCTTTCAACATCCAGCTTTGTTTTTTTTTTTCATAAGTCGCATCTGTTACTGTCACCACTGATATCTTCAGAAAGGTGTCCACATGTGGATGTGCTTTCAAGCCCTCAGTCATGGACACATGTTTTGCAAACTTCTGATTTTTGCTGGAAAGCTCCAGTTTTGGGACTGGCTACGAGTAGCATCAGCTGTTTTCCTTGAAGAGGCAGGCTTATTTTGTTCATTTTTGAGAAGATGTCTGACAGCGTCCAGGTCTGAATGTGCACAGATGGGTCTGCCGGGCCCTCTGTCCGGGCAGGTTGCTGTTTCCGGGACAAGGGGGCTCACTTGGTGTCCAGCTGTGGTCTTTGGCGCATCGCAGAAGTGCTCCATGCAGACTTGCTGTTTTGCTACATTGAATATTCACAAGCCGTGCTTAAGGGTTGAGGTTTAACACAGTTACTGCCTTGGCAGCATCACGGACGCTTGTAAGTGGCGCTGACCCTTCAGCTAAGTGCGTGGTGATGACGAGCGCCGCGGCTCCCGAGCCCGCTGTGCTTCTGGTTCTGTGATGACCGTGGGTCTGTGACACGTGTGTGCAGAGAGAACGGTGTCTTGCCTTGTGCTCGTCAGATCTGCCTTGGTCACTCTTGGTTCTTTCCGTTTCTGTGTAATTGAAAATTACCTTGTCATTCCCACACACGCACACGCAGACAACCGCCAGCACACAGACATGCACGCAGAAGCAGCGTGTTGAGTCTGACCGGGGTGCACCGAGTTGGGAGGAGGAGAATTAACTTCTTTCTAGTGTTAAGTTTTCTGATCCCATAAGTATGGACTCTTTCGCTGCTTATAAATATTCCATGTTTTTCTGTATTATGCCTTTGCAGCTTTAAAAAAAATTTACTCAGTTACTTTTATTTATTCTATTTCAATGAATTTTTTTTTTTTTTTGCAGCTTTCTTCCTTTAACTTCGTTGGTATAGACGTAACTGACATCTCTTTTTAACCTGTTAACTGGACATTGCTAGACCCTCCCCACCCATCTGACTGTAGGTCAGACAGATCTTTTGACTTCTGTCGAGTGGAGTCCCCGGGTTTATTTTGAAGATTTGTAATTTCAGAGGCTTCCCTGGTGGTTCAGTGGTAAAGCATCTGCCTTCAAGTGCCGGAGAGACAGGTTCAGTCCCTCATTTGGGAAGATCCCACATGCCATGGAGCTGCTGAGCCTGTGTCCAGAGCCCGGGAGCCTCGGTTACTGAAGCCCGCGCGCCCTGAAGCCTGTGCTCCGCAACCAGAGAAGCCCCTGCTGTGAGAATCCCACCCCGTAGCAGAGACCTTGGCCAGGCCTGTGCTAGCAGAGCCGTGGGGGCAGAGGCCAGGCTGAACTCTGAGCAGTAACCGAGTGGCGGGGAAGCTGAGCTGTCAGGGCTAGGGGCTGGTGACTGAGAGCCTGCCTGCCTGTGCAGGGGGCACGGGTTCGATCCTGGGT
>NW_011372879.1:5959-7785 GCF_000754665.1 Bison bison bison
ACAAGAGAAACCCCCGAAATGGGAAGCCCGTGTACCGCAAAGAAAGTAACCTCTCTCACCAAACTAGAGAAGACCCAGCGTAGCCAGAAATCACTCAGCTTTAAAAAGGCGTGAGGGGCTGATGCTTCAGGCGCGTCACTGTGTGGGGAGGAGAGGGCGGACCCGGGAGGGACGGTGAGGCTGAGGGGGCCTCGGAAGGGACGTGAAGTAGCGAAGGGGAGAGCTGGGAGTCGGTCAGGGTTTGCCTTTCATTTACATCCTTTTTGTTGCTGTGTCATATTTGATCTGTGTGTGACCGTGTGTACAGTATACATCTTCTGAGGGATAGTAAGCCCCGGTCAGCACTGGAAGTCAGGCCACCGTGCACCTCCCTGCCCATCTTTTTTTCCCTCCCCTTCTGACAGAGCCATGGTCCTCTCATATTTATCATTCCCTTATTTTCTTAAACCCTTTTAAAGATGCCTGCATGTGTGTAATAAGTATTCTCATAAGTTATCTTTCCTGTTTTGATCCGTGTGAAGTGCTGTGCGTGTGCTGCCTCCGTTCACACACGCCCTCGTGCTGTCTGGGTGGCTGCCGTTTCCCTTTGCGCTGATGTAATTAATTCACTCTTCACAAACCACAGTTCACACATAATTTAGTGTGTTATGTATTGTGATTTATTCATCGGTAATTTTGTTGAACTGTGGACAAAAGACAGTCTTCAGTACATGGTTCTGGGACAATTGGATGTTCACACGAGAAAGAATGAAACGTGGCCCATGTCTTACAGCACTCAGAAACATCAGCTCAGAATGGGTCACAGACTTCAGCGGAAGATCCGAAAGTTTGAAACTCCTAGGAAATAAACCTCCTTGATGTGGTCTCAGAAGTGAGTTTTTGGATTTGACATCTAAAGCAGAAGCAGCAAAATAAAAAGTAAACAGCTGGGGCCACATAAAGAGCTTCTGCATAGCAAAAGACCATCAAGAAACTGAAAAAGTCTGCAGAATGGAATAACAAACCACATATCTGATAAGGGGTAATACCCAAAATATATCGAGGACTCTGTACAACTCAGCAAGAAACCAAACGACGCAGGTGAAAAACACACACGGGGGCCTTTCCTGCTGATCCAGCGGTTCAGAGCCTCCCGGTCACGGGTCGTATTTTCCTGCCTCGTGACTCTGTTGCTGGTTGTGGACATTGTGCATCTTATGTGGTTGAAGTTCTGGGTCTTTTAAACTGCGTGGGACTTGGGCAGAGCAGAGTGACTGAAGGTAGCCTGTCTGAGAGGCACACGGTGAGGGGGCCCGTTTGTGGTTCACCACGGGGTCTCTGCGCTCCGCTCCTCCCTTGTCAGCGGGAGGTGTTCCTTCCCGGGATCCTGGCTGAGCCTGCCCCCGGGTGCCCGGCAGCGTGTCTGGTGCTCATGTGCAGTGGCTGGCAGGTCAGAAAGGGTCCCGCCCTCACGGGACAGATCTTGTCGTGGGGAAGACAGGTAGCAGTTTGTCAGGACCCGGATCAGGACCGGCAGCACGCCGCTGGTGTGGACAGGCCCACTTGAACGTGAGGAGTGAGGAGCCAGCGACAGGAGCCCAACGCGCAGACCCGAGAGGGTGCCGCCTGGTGCACAGGGACAGCCCTGCGGGTGGGCGGCGGCTCCAAGGGCACACCTGGAGCGGGGGCCGCGGGGGGCTGCGGCTGGGAGGCTCGCCGGGCCCAAGAGGGGGCCACGGCAGAGGAGCCCTGGTCACAGGGCGGAGAGCGCCAGGTTTGGAGCGGAGAGCTGGTTCAACACCCGTCCTGTCCCCCGAGTAGGCATCTTTGCTGAAGAGTGGCTGATG
>NW_011372879.1:8010-8170 GCF_000754665.1 Bison bison bison
CTGCCCCCGCCGTCACAGGCTCGGTGGGTCACACTCTGTGTGCGGGGACCGGCGCAGTCATGTAGAAGCAGACCTTTGTCCGAGAACCCTGAAGGCTGGGAGGACTGCAGAGTGTTTGCAAGTGCTGATGGCAGCGGGGGCTCTCTGTGGGATCCGCGTG
>NW_011372879.1:8270-9918 GCF_000754665.1 Bison bison bison
TTGTGTGAGCTCGTGGCGCCGCAGCGTCACGGCCCGGGGGCCAGCGGTGGCTTCAGCCGGGCGGGCCCCGCAGTGGTCGTGGGTGTGTGCGCGAGCACGGCTGCCACCCCCAGCACGGCCGCCCACCCACCGCATCTGCCTGCCCGTCCCTGCCCGTCAGACCATCGCCCCTCCGGGCGTCTTCAGAGCGGGATTGTCTTGTCTTCAGGTATTCGGGTTCTGTCCACAAAAGATCCCGCTTGTCTCATCTGGCTCAGGGCTTCAGGTCGGGGTGGGGGGCAGGGCCGCCTTTCCCGTGTCCTTGTTGCCCCCGCTGCCTCTGTTGCTCGCGGTCTCGCTGTGGCTCTCTGGGGCCCCGACACCCTCGTGGGCCCGCAGCAGAGGCTCTTGCCCGTAGGAGGTTGTGGTTTTCCTGGACTGAGCTGGGATCTGGCACTGGCCTGCCTGCTGGGGACTGTGACAGCCCCGTCCCCACTCTGCCTCCAGAGTCATCCCAGGGTCTCGCACACAGTAGGAGCTTTCTCGGGGATTCCTTCGTGACTGCAAGCCCTGCTTCAGCTCGGGGGTGGCTCCCTGCTCCCACCCCCATGCATGGAGGATTTTCTTGCGCTGGGTCTGCCCGGCTCTGCCGCCAGCGGGGCTTGTCTGGAGACTCCACTCTGCCCGCGGGGGCAGGGGCGGGACCACGCAGTACTCTGGTTCACAGCCTCTCCTGTGGGGTCCCTGCTCGTGGCTGGGCTGCTGGGTGGAGCTAGCCGCTGGCCAGCCGGCCCTGGGGGAGAGCACGCTGCACCTTCCTGCCACATGTGGGGGCCCACAGCCCTCAGACCAGAGTCCAGGCCCCATCCCGGAGGGACAGAGTGGCAGCTGCGTGGGCCCCAGGACCGGGTTCTGAGGCAGAAGGAGGTGGGGGTGGGGGTCTGTGTGCAGGGCCCGGGGCTGTGGTCTCCATGCTGGCCAGGCTGGGGGTCCAGGTCTGAGCCTGCTTCCCGCTCGGTTCCACGGGACAGACTCAGAGAGTGGCCGCCGGGGGTCCGCTGAGCACCGTCTCAAGTGACGGGGGTGGGGGGTGTCACTTGGGGGCGGTGTCCCCCGGGGTGGTGGTGGCAGTCAGGGTGCTGGAGTGGAACTGCTCTCTTTTTTCTTTTTTAGTAGAAGGATAGTAGCTTTACAATATCGTGTTGGTTTCTGCCCTGCATCAACTTGACTCAGCCGTCGGTATACATTTGCCCCTCGCTCTTGATTCCCCTCCCACCTGTCTCCCCATCCGACCCCTTTCGGTCGTCAGAGAGCCCTGGTTTGGGAACTGCTCTTTTTAAAAGACTGTCCTCGCGTGGTTATGATGTGATTATCAGAAGGTTAAAAAAGTAATTCGTCCCCGGCGAAATTCTCGAATGTCAAGAGAGAGTTTCCTACACATTGTCAGTTGAAACGTTTTCTTTTTAACGTGAAGGTTTTACATTTTTTCTAAAAGGTGTTTTCCTGAACAGTTGGTGGCTAATTGAGCCACGACATTTAACGTGACGCGTCTGTTCCGCTCTCTCTGAAGCAGGGTCAAGACTTCCTTCTCCACACCCCACTCAGCTCGCAGACGGAGGCTGGCAGTGGCGGGCGGCTCGCCCTGGGCGCTCAGCCGATGCCCGTGGCC
>NW_011372879.1:10112-19471 GCF_000754665.1 Bison bison bison
CAGCTGCAGACCTACTGGTCGGAGGTGCGCTACACGGTCCGCTGCATCTACCGGCAGGCGGGCACCCCGCTCGCAGACGACCAGGACCAGTCCCTGGTGCCCGACAGGGCGGGGGTGAAGGAGCTGGTGGACAGGTACGCCTCGCCCGGGCCCGGCCCCCCAGCCCCCGGTGCTCAGCGGGCCCCTCGGGGGGCGGCCTCAGGCACGCGGCGGTGGCACACGGGCCGGTCAAGGCTCCGGTTCCGATCCTGCTGGACTCTGGTTACCTGTGGGTGAAGGTGAACGGACATGTTCCCGTCGTTCCCTAGCATTGAGATCGGCAGTAGCGCTCCGTTTGGGCACTGGCTGGCCCCAGGGGGGTGGGGAGGGTTTCTCGGGCCCTGCTGCTTTGTTGCCTCGTGGAGGAGAGGCGGTCACGCCCCTGAGGAGGTGAGGGACTCTGGGCTCCGTGGGGTCAGGCAGTGCCTGGGGAGCCAGCTGCTGGCCTGCTCATATGGGTGTGTGTCGCTGGGAGGGGCTCGGGGTGTGGCTGGGGCCTTGTGCACATCGGCAGTACAGGATTTGTTCTTACGCGGTTTGTACACTTTGGGTGAGGTGAAATGAAAGTCGCTCAGTCGTGTCTGACTCTTTGCGCCCCCATGGACCGTACAGTCTGTGGAATTCTCCAGGCCAGAATCCTGGAGTGGGTAGCCGTTCCCTTCTCCATGGGATCTTCCCCACCCAAGGATTGAACCCAGGTCTGCTGCATTGCAGGCGGATTCTTTACCAGCTGAGCCACCGGGGAAGCCCTGACTCAGCTGCTAAAGAATCCGCCTGCCAGGGCAGGAGACACAGGTTTGATCTCTGGGTGAGGAAGGTCCCCTGGAGGAGTAAATGGCAACCACTCAAGTATTCTGGCCTGGGAAGTTCTTGCCATGGACAGAGGAGCCTGGTGAGCTACCGGCCATGGGGTCACCAAGAGTCAGAGCTGACCTGTTACAGCGACTGAGCCGCCACCACCACCATAGCTCCTGCCATCTTTTTTCTCTCTTTAGGGGTGTTCCAAATAAAAGCAGTGAGTTAAGTGATTCTCATTTTGGTCTTTTTCTCCTGGTTTGCTCGCAGTCTCTGAGGCTCTGTAACCTCCTGCTCGCTGTGTATTCTGGAGGCAGGATGGGTGACTGGCCGTGGGCAGTGGCAGCTAGTTAGTGATTTGTTGCACCTGAGATGGCTCTAGGCAGTATATGCCTTATCTAGCAGTTGGGTTTCCTGGTGAATATTAGGAAAATATGTATAACCTGAGTGTCAGACCCATAACCTCACAGCTGTGGGTGCTTAGGAAGAGGCCGAAGTAAAGCAGAGACAGTTGAAGCGCTCGGCGGATAATAGTGCGGGCGGGCATTGTGGCGGAAGCTGTGGTGGTGCCCTGCACGCGGCTGAGGTCTGGGAGGCGGCAGCGCCCTGGTGAGGGACCGTGCTGTGGAGCTGCAGGGATTCCAGCCCCTGACTGAGGTCTGTGTGTCTCATGTTTTCACATGTGTTGTATGTACTGTGTTTTTTGTGCTCTTCACGTCTAGAGGACACTTTTTTTGTTGTTTCAAACGCCAGCACAGACGCCAGGAAGGGTATGTGCGGGGCCCATTTCTGGGGCTCGTGCAGCTGGCGGTGACTCCCGTGGCCCTCGGCATCCAGCACTCCACCCTGGCCCCCCAGTCTGTGCTCACACCCCACCAGCGCACTCCAGCCACACCGGTTCTCATGCTGCCGCCACAGATGGTGCTGGTTTCTGCTTTTCGCTCTGTCTGGAGTGTTTTCCTCACTCAGATTTCTTTTCTCCCTTCCATCCTTCCCGTTGGGCTTCCCTGGAGGCTCAATAGTAAAGAATCTGCCTGCCACTGCAGAAAACGAGGGTTTGTCCCTGGGTGGGGAAGAGCCCCTGGAGAAGGAAACAGCAACCCACTCCAGTATTCGTGCCTGGAGAATCCCACCGGTAGAGGAGCCTGGTGGGCCGCAGTCCATCAGGTTGCAGAGAGTCAGACACGACTGAGCGACTTCACAACAGCAGCAGCCCTTCGCATTAGACTTGAGAGCCCCTGTCTCAGACCACTGGACCTGACCCCAGGGGCCTCCACCCCTCCTTGCCCTCCCCTCTTTTGTGTTGTGTTACCCCGCTCCCTGGAGGACCTGACCCCAGGGGCCTCCCCCACCCCTTGCCCTCCCCTCTTTTGTGTTGTGTTACTCCGCTCCCTGGAGGACCTGACCCCAGGGGCCTCCCCCCGCCTTGCCCTCCCCTCTTTTGTGTTGTGTTACCCCGCTCCCTGGAGTCGCGCTGTGCCTGGAGCCCTGCCGCCGGGACCAGTGTTTGTCGGACGTGCGGCTGGGAGAGCTTCCACAGAGTGTCCGTCTTCCTGCCTCAGTCAGGACTTTTACAAAGTCTGCCAGAGGAGCACGTGGTCATGGTTAAACATGTAAGGTACAGAAATGGAGAAAGAGACGACGCACAGCGTGTGTCCAGTCCCCAGGCACAGGGCACCACAGAGGAGGCACTCGGCCCCAGTAAGGCCTGCTGCCCCCGTGTCGTCTGAGACTTCTGTGACCCTCCTTAAGCGATGAAGTGCGTTGTTTCAGAGAGCAGCCTCTATACTGGTAATTAAAGTTATACTTGTTATCCTACATTTAAAAACTAACACGACGATCTGAATTGAACTAACCACAGTGGGAATTGCTCAGTTCTTCTTGTTCTCTGGCCATGGTTTTAATAAGGCTACAGGGTTCTGTTTTTATTTGGCTCTTGTCTTTTACAGCCGAGGTGGTTTGGTATGATGAGTTAAAAATGAAATGTGCTCAGTCGCTCATTCGTCTCCGACTGTTTGCAACCCCGTGCACTGTAGCCCGTCAGGCTCCTCTGTCCATGGAGTTTTCCAGGCAAGAATACTGAAGTGGGTAGCCACTCCCTTCTCCACGGGATCTCCCCGACATAGGGATCGACCCTGCATCTCTTGTGTGTCCTGCATCGTAGGCAGAGTTTTTACCCACTGAGCTGCCTGGAAGCACAAGTGAAATAGGTGACAGCTTCTCTCTCTCTTGCCCAGCGTGGTGCCCAGCGGGGAGAGGGGCTGTGGTCCGAGTCCAGGAGCCGTATTGCTCTTGGGTTTGCTCTCGTGTGCCGAGCTCCCGTGGTGCTCCTGGTGGCGGGCGGTACACAGAGCCCGTGCCTGCTGCTCCGGTGTCGTCGGTTTCCATCTGGAGGCTCCTCAGAAGTGCACAGTGAAAGCCAGGGGGCTCTTTAACCACAGTCCTGCCAGTTACTGTAGAACAAGTTTGTAAAAGCTGACAGTCTCCATGTTAGAAAGGAAATTCGTGAAACGGATACTTGCTGTTGTGGCCTGATTGGGGGCATGTCCTGATTTGTTGTCTCTGATCTTCAGCTGACATGTTTTATCTCATCACTTAGTTTTTTGGTGGGATAAATTGTCTCTTAAGATTTCTCTGGTGATGAGAACAGTACCAGCCCATTTGGACTGTAGACTGAGTCACTAGGAAGGAGGACAAGCCGGCCTCCTGCCCAGGCAGCTCCTCTGGGGTTGTTGCTCCTCACCTGGCAGCACAGACGTGTTCAAAGACAGCGCTTGGGTCTCCTGGCATCCCAGCCCGGCTCCCCTGTGCACGCTCTGCCCCCTGCTGGCTGGCTGCGTGAGCGACCCCCGCCCCGCCCCCATCTGACAGGGCACTCAGCGGGCGCCAGTCTCCCTGTCTGCGCAATGAGCTCGGGGCGCCCCGCCCGTCGGGGGTGACTGTGAGCAGGCCCTGCAGGTGAGTGTGCCTCTCTCCCATGCAGGCTCTGTGAGCGGGACCCCTACCAGCTGTACCAGCGGCTGGAGCAGCAGGCGCGGGAGTACGTGCTGGAGATGAAGGTCCGGCTCCTGCGGCAGCTGTCAGCCGCATCCAGAGTGAAGCCGCCGTCCGGCCTGCAGGGCCCGCCGCAGGCGCACCAGTTCATCTCCCTCCTCCTGGAGGAGTACGGCGCCCTGTGCCAGGCCGCACGCACCATCAGCAGCTTCCTCGGCACGCTGGTGAGGCGCCACGTCTGCGGGGGGCCACAGCCCATCAAGCTGTCCCCTGCTCGGGCGAAGTGCGGGGCGTGGGGGCTGCTTCCCCTCCTTGGGCAGGGGGCGGGGGCTGCTCCCCTCTTTCCCGTCCCTCAGGACTTGGCTACTGCACAGAAGCAGGAGCACCGTGTGGGGACGTTGGGGCCCAGGGAACAGCGTGGGCACAGCGTGAGGGGGAGGAAACGGTTGGCAATGACGGGGGCATGTCTCTGCGGGGCCGGAGTGCTGTGCTGCGCGCACGGAGGCCGTGCTGGGGTGGGGCAGGGCGTGGGGGCTGCCCAGCGCTGGACTGAGGAGGGGTTCGTGCTCAGGTGGGATGCCGGCCCCTGTGGGCGTCTTCCAGTCCTGGTGAAAGGGACACACAGACCTGCTCTCCCTGGGCCTCTGACCGCCTCAGAGAGGCCGTGGCCGTAGGGGCTGCAGGAGGAGGTGGTGGAGACGCACCTCCTGGGACCTGGCCTCGACGGCCTCGGCGCACCTGCCGGCTGGAAGGAGAAACAGGCCCTCTTTGCTTCCTTGGTTTACTAACAGTCTGTGGAGGTGGTCCTCATCGCTCACATTTTGTTATTAAATGAAGCTGCTTTCTTCGTGGTAAAACAGTGTCTTGAAACAAATACAGTCAGTTTCAAAACTGGTGGTTCTGAAGACTTGAGCGTAAGGGTCTCTGTGTGACTCTGAAGTTGGCAGGCCTCGGTAGAAACAAGCCAGTCCTGCAGGTGGGTTCCGGGTCCAGGGCCACCTCGAGCCTCGCTCCAGTAGAGCCTGCCACTCCTGCGCGGGGGGAGCCCTGAGGGCCGCGCTGCTGTGCGCGGAGCGGACGCCTCGGCGTCTGGCTGGACGGAGCACGCGCGCTTGCTTGTGTCTGCCTCTGTGCTCAGCTTGTCAGGCTGTTTCGGTTGAAGTTTTCAAGAAAATGGGGCCTCACACGGCTATTTACTTGGGAAGGGGAGGAATATTTTCGTAGACTTCTCAGTCCATTGTGGGTATTCTTTGAGGCAGTCTACCAGAGCCCGAGTACTTCTTGGCGGTTGGCTGCAAGGTGGGCCTGAAACTGTCACCCGAGCGAGGGGACTCTGCTCCGTCACCGTCTGTTGGGGTCGCTCAGCCTTCAGGTGGTTTTTGAGCATCCGACCTTGATCATTTGGGAATCCCTGGTTCACTGAGTGGGTTGCGCAGAGCTGCCTGATGGTCTTCAGTGTCCAGTTCAGCAGCACTGTCCTCAGTGTGGACCAGCCCCGCCGCCATCACTGTTGACCTCTTCGGAAGGGCCCCTACACGCGGAGGAGCTTCCAGGCCCAGTGCCAAGTGTCCGTTTGCCGGAGTTGTGAGTTTTGCTTGAAAGCTCGGGTTTTGTGGTTGGCCGCAAGAGGGTCCTCCTCCGTGAGTCCCCTGGCCTGTTCCCCCTCTGCTCGCCACCCCGCCTCTCCAGGGCAGCGCCCTCTGCAACCCCAGAGCTGCAGAGCACGTGCACCGCGGCAGGAGGTCGAGGGCATCTGCACATGTAACTTTCTGGGAAGCGTCCTTGTGCCTCCGTTTGTCCAGGAGATGCCTCCCCAGCTGTAACAGGCGGGAACCCTGAGTCTCCCTTCTCAAGGACAGCAGGATCTTGACCAGCCTGCTGTTTCTCAAGTTCTGTTAGGACGTGACTGCACACGCTTGCCCTCCTTCCCAGCCCCACCGTCTGCGGGAAGTGACAGGCGGGAGTGTTGGGGTGGAGGGGCCAGGGCCAGGTCGGCTGGGAGCTCTCCTGGGGCCTCTGGGTGCAGCCACACTGAGTCTCTGCTGCCGCCCCCGCCCCCCGCGTAGTCGCTGCAGCAGCTGTGACCGCACACCCCCGCAGGCCCTGCCTCCCAGACCCTGGCAGGCTGCCCGGCATGTGAATGGGGCACCGCGGCCCCAAGGTCAGGGTTACTGTGTGGGCTGTGGGGCGTGCTGCTCACTGGTGTGCGTTGCTGTCCCAGGTTGATCTGAGATTGTGAAACGAGTATGGGGTCTGCTGTTTCTCTCACACGCCTCGTCTGGAAGCATAATTTCAGATCTGAAAAAATACCAGTGTCTTCCTACAGCAGTCCTCGCCTTTGGTCACCTCTAGCTGATGTGCCCAACCCAGAGCTCTGGTCCTGTTCCTGCCAGCATAACTCGGGGCTGCGCTCAGACCAGCGGGCAGGGACCATCCCCTCTTCACGAAAACATGCAGCAGCCCGGCTCGCCCGTGGCTCCGGGCCCCTCCCGGGACCCTCGCTCCTCCTCCTGCCACCTTCGCTCTGTGCTCTCTGTCGCAGGGACGGGTCGCAACCTGGGCGCGGGCCTCTGCCCTGCCCCCTGGGAGCTTGGAAGCTGCGGCCCGCTGCGTTGTCTCTGTCCGAGCTGGCGCGGTGCCTGTGCGGAGGGGTCCCTGAGGAGTGTGTGTGTGCTGTCCCCACGCCATCTGTGGCTCTGTACTCACGACGAGCACGTCTTCACACAGCGTGCCTGATTCAGGCTCAGGCCCGGCCTCAGCCCCGCCCAGCTTTCTGGTGTGGGAATGGCTCTGAGAAGCACTGCATGAGAGACTGGCGTGAAGCGTTTTGGTAAAACATGCAATGAGAGCCGACAGTGGAAATGCAGACAGAGGTGAGGGTCCGAGGGCCCCTGCCGAGGCTCCGTGCGGCTCCAGAGCGCTCACAAAGCGTGTAGCCCGTCTGTGTGCGCATGCGGAGCAGGCCTTTGTGCCTGCAGCATCGTTCTGCAGGTGTGTGTGGGTTCAGGAACGGGCGCGGTTCCCCTTCGCTTGCTCTCTCAGCCCCTCCGTCCCCTGCTGGTGAGGGCACAGGACACTGGGGTGTCCGCAGGGAGATCGTGTCCCGACGTCCCCCAGTGTCAGCCCTTCTGCTCGGCTACGCTAAACAGTGAGCGGGAGCAGACTCGTCGGTGGGTGGCATGAGGCGCGGCTCTGGCGGGGACGGGGGTGCCGTGCTCCTGAAGTCTGTGGGGCTGTCGGTCGCTCAGAGGAGGCCGTCTTCCCATGTGCGAGCTGACGCACCGTAGGGAGCCTGCATGTGGCCGACATGCGAGTTCACGAACGTGTGGTTGCAGTCAGAGCACGTGAACGGAGCCCTGGGCCCCTGTTCTCTCTAGAGGTCACTCGCTCTGATGGCCGGAAGGGTGTTGAGTGTGTAAAGCGGTTGTGGAAAGTAACGGATGAGGTGGCCACGTTCATCAGGGAGAGGAGGAGCTGACCTCCCCACGAGGTTGCCAGCATGGAGTTCTCGGTCTGTCAGACTCACCCCAGGCTCTTCTCTGGACAGGCTCTGTATCGTCCCTGGGCGCCACAGGGTGGGTACGCAGTGAAGTCGTTTGCGAGGGCTCTCAGTCGGCTCGAAGGCCCCGTGGTGAGAGATGCCATTGGCTGTGCACTGAGCTCTCTCCTGCGCCCTCAGCCGTGTGCGTCTTGCTGAGTCAGTCAGGAGGAGGCTGCAGGCCCAGGGACTCGCCGCCCTCGGAGCGCGGTGTTCTGGCCTGCATAGAGGGACGTGGTTTGTGGGAGGTCAGGGAGAGCGTGCTCTGCCAGTTTTCCAGTCTTTAATTCAGCGTGTCTTCTCGTATGTCTCATTAACTAGGAAAACGAGCACCTGAAGAAGTTCCAGGTGACGTGGGAGCTGCACAACAAGCACCTCTTTGAAGACCTGGTCTTCTCCGAGCCGCTTCTCCAGAGCAACCTGCCAGCCCTGGTGTCGCAGATCAGGTAGTCGGTCTCCCCCGCGTGCGTCCTGCCCCTGGGGCGCAGCAGCTGTGCGCCTGGACACCTCTGCCACGGCAGTTCTGCCAGGAAAGTGCAGGGCTTAGGGGAGAATGCCGCTTGGGGAGAAAGCTCACAACCCGATGAGTAATACAGTTAAACTTAGAATAACAAACCCAGGATTGATGCGACTAAGAGTTAACGTCACAGATTTCTCCTGATAAAGGAAAGCTGCGGTACAAGGTGCTTTACTTGACGAGACGCGGGTTCTGCTCGGTGGCCGTGGGGTGGTCCCCTCTGTGGCACTTGGGTGGGGAGGGAGGTGGGCTGATGGGGCCGGGGGCGCAGGAGGGGGCCCGGTCGCCTGTCCGGTCTCTCAGACGCGCCCCCCGCCTCCGGGCTCGGGGCTTCCTGCTGCAGCATGTCTCCGGAGCTCCATAAGGCGTGCCGAGCATGGAGTCCCGTACCGTGCTCGGGATCCCTCACTCTGGTGATGGGGAGGAGAGACGCCCCCGTCTTTATTCCTCACTACTCATGTGCATTTCCATACATAGTCTTCCCTGCTTTTTGATTTGCTTTTTTTTTTTTTTTTAATAGAAATGATCTCATAAGTTAACTCATTTAAAGAAACTGACTTAACTCAGGAAGGTCCTGTGTCTCGGTGGTTTGGTTTGGTTTTTTAATTTATTCATTTATTTCTGGCCGCACTGGGTCTTCCTGCCACTCGGGCTTTTCTCCGGCCGCGGTGAGCGGGGGCAGCTCTTCGCTGCGGCACGCAGGCTTCCCGTCGAGGGGGCGTCTCGTTGCCGAGCACAGGCCCAGGAGTGGTGGTGCGCGGGCTTAGTTGCTCTGCGGCATGTGGGATCTTCCTGGACTCGGCACCAAGCCCGTGTCCCTTGCATCGGCAGGTGGACTCTTGACCGTTCTGCCGTCAGGGAAGTCCTTGTGCCTATGTTTTTTAAGAGCTTTATTGAGGTCTAATTCACAAAGCATATTCTCTTAAAGTGTGTGATTCAGCAGCTGTAATTACATTTTTAATAATGATTGGATGACCACCACCAATATTTCCAAAACTTCCCTGTTGCCCCAGATAGACTCTGTCACCATTACATGCTGACCTCCATTCCTTTTGAGGTGCTCTAGTCTGCAGGCCCCACCCTGCCCACTTCCCCTTGCAGTCAGCCTGTCGAGGAGCTGGCACCACGGGTCCTGCAGGGCCGCCGGGCCAGGTGATGCAGCGTGCATGCCCTGGGGGCCCAGCTGGCCCGTCTGTGTGGCCGCAGTTGGCGATGGAGCGGCCGCCCTACCAGACTCTGCTGTCCCTCGGGGGGCCAGGAACCTGCTGCAGCTGCTTAGCTTGTGGTGGTTTCCGGAGCTGTGGCTTGACTTGGTCTTTATTTTTAATACATATTAATCGTTAAGGGAATATTTAATTGGGCTTGTAAATAAGTAAACTTACCCACAGTGATTTTATGTCATTTTCTTTCTCACTTCCCACCACATACTGTTTCACATAGATATTGTTCATCGTAGATACCACCACCCGTTATGTG
>NW_011372879.1:19783-19867 GCF_000754665.1 Bison bison bison
TAATGGATTTGATTTAGGTCATACCTGAATGGTCTAGTGGTTTTCCCTACTTTCTTTAAGTCTGAATTTGGCAAGAAGGAGTGC
>NW_011372879.1:19967-28949 GCF_000754665.1 Bison bison bison
CCCAGGGGAGGCAGGGCAGCCCCACGTGGGAGGCGGGTCTGTGATGACGGGGCTGTAGAGGCCCAGGAGGACCACGTCACTGCCTCACGGGCTGCCACACTCTCCCCTGGGTGCCCATGTGCTCTACGGAGCCCAGAGCCGGCTTGGCGAGGCCTGGGGGGCAGGGCGCTGAAGAGCGATGTGTCCTGGGGCCAGGCGCAGCCTTAGGAGGGCAGTCCTGGGGTGTGAGCCCTGGCGTCGCAGGGCCGCCGTGGTTCCAGCGGGCTCCCGGCCTGCCCTTTGCTGCACAGCTTGTCAGGGACGTGGGTTTCTGTGTCTCCCTCCAATGCGCGGGACCCATGCAGATGCTGCAGCACACAGGACCCTGTCCACGCGGTGTGCGTCTCCACACAGTGGACACCAGCGGGGAGAGGGCGCTGTCTGCACCCATGGAACCCTGCTTGTTTTTCAGTCACGTTGTTTGTTTTAATTACAAAATCATTAGGTTGCCATTGCAATCTGGAATTCAGAAATAAAGTTCTGAAAACAGGAAGTCATGATGAAAAGTAGTACCGTAAAAAATTCGGTGTTGCTTCCAGACTTTTTTCCAGCGTCCACGCCTCACTCCGCCCCAGCACACACACGCATTTTGAACATGGCATAGCCCTAGCTCTGCTTCACGTGGGAGCATTTCCATTTCGGACGCATGTGTGAGTGCGTGTATGTGCGTTTGGGCGTAAGCAGGTCGGTATCTCTCAGAGTCTGGGAAGCCCCGTGTGGTGTAGGGCTCTGACCCCAGTGGGCAGCTTCCAGTTCTTCTGTGTAAACAGCACTGATATTAACCCTGCACACCAGCCTGTGCTCCTGAGCAGTTATAAGTGTTGGTTTGGATTTAGAAATTCCTTGTTAGGAGGTCTTTATTACCGTTATTTTGACTCAGATGTTGACATGTTCAGAGATTAGGAAAACGAACGGTTTCTGAAGACAGCCTGCCTCATAAGACGAGCTGCCCCCTCCCCGCGCTCCCAAGTGCCTCCTTCTTCAGAAATCCAGCTGTTTACCTGCTATCTGTCTTTTGTTTTCTGTTAATTCTCTCATTTGTCGTCTTACCATCTTTCTTAACAAGGTATGGTAGAGAATAAATGAAACTGTAATTGTACTTTTTTGAATTGAATTTCCTGTTGTACTTAATGTGAAAGCCTGGCCCAGAGTTTGTATTTCTTATTAAATGTTGTGTTTTCTCTGGATCAGTGTATCTGAACGGGCAGGAATCCTTTTCCAGCCCACTTGTTGTGAATGCGTCTCTGGGCCTTAGTCTTTTTAGAGCAGCGTCCCTCACCACTCATTTTTTATCAGATCTGTTCCTTGTCTGAGCTGCTTCTTTCGGCCAGACTCGGCTCTGGGCGCTTGGCCTATATCTTGCACGTGCTGGGCAGCAGGCTTGGGGCGGTGCAGTGGGGGCCCCTGCCGCCTCGGGAGGGAAGGTGCTAGCAGGGCGGTCACAGGCCTCTGTCCGCAGGCTGGGGACCACGACGCACGACGGCTGCTGCGAGGACACGTACAGCGCGCTGCTGCAGCGGTTCCAGCGCTCCGAGGAGGAGCTGCGTGCCGTGGCCGCCGAGTGGCTGCAGTGCCAGAAGAGGATTGACGCCTACGTGGACGAGCAGGTGGGTGCCCGCGAGGGGCGTGCCGGGGGGCGTGCCTGTGGACGCTGGGGTTGGGGGGCCCGGGGCGGGGGCGGGGCAAGAGGGGCGCCCAGGCTCCGTGCGGCCTGCGGGGCCTCTGGGAGCCGCTCCGGCCCTCGGGAACTGACACTTGCCGTCCGGAGCCTGGGGGCGCACGCCCGAGGGACCCACAGCGCCCCTCGTCCACCCACGCTGCCGCGTCTGAATGGGAGCACAGGCCTGGGGCACGCCGGCGGGTCCAGCGTGGGGAGGCAGGGCACAGGCCCCTGTGCCCCAGCCTGTCTGGCAGCACGAGCTGGCTGCCTGCCTCACCTGGGGGGTGGGGCGGGGAGGTGCTCGACACGGAGCTTTCCCGAGGGCACGGGGTGAGGGCTGAGGGAAGCCGTGACGGAGCTCAGAGCGCACCTCTGAGGCCATGGGGAGACGCGCCTTTGGTTCTGGCTGAAGATGTGCGCTGGGCTAGTGTCTGTCTCCAAACACGACCGTGAATGCCGCCCGGCCTCTGCTGTGGTCCTTGGTCTCAGAGCTGCTGCCTGAGCCAGATGAGGGGTTGAGACACAGGAAGGGTCGGACACGTTCCCGGGTCGCCATTTGTTCCAGCCTCTCCATGTTTCGTGGAGTCCCCGGAGTCTTGCGGCCTCAGGGACTGTCCTATTCACAGGGGCTGTCTCGTTCAGGACATGGGAAAGTTCTCCTCCCCATCCTCCCCTGTGTGGTCGGGCTGTCCGCCCACCGGTGCTGCTGGCAACCTTCTGGATCGGCGCTGCTGAGCCGAGCTTGGCTGGGGCGGCTTGTTCTGTGCGGCCGTACCTGATCTCTTCGCAGCCCGTGCGCCCCTGGCGTGTGGCCTCGGGAGTTGCTCTGTGCTTGTGACGCGCTGCCCACTGTCCTGTGCTTCCCGCAGAGGGCAGTGGTGGTTTGGGGTTTTCTTCATGTGACACTTGTTCTCCAGCTGTGCTTGTCGCTGATTCCTGACCCCTCAGCTTCAGCCCCTATGGGCAGGGCTGGCCCACGTTGCCTGGCTGAGGTGCATTTGGCAGATGCTGCTGCCCTCCCACTGCCCTCCCTAGGCAGCCTTCATCCGGACCTCCAGCAGCTGAGTCAGGCCAAGGGGACGAGCACAGCCCACCCCATGCATGCTCGCCACCTGCTCTGAGGAGCCTGCTCTCTGGGCTAGGGGAGCGTGGGTTGTGGGGACCCACCATGCCTCCCAGCACAGGGCTGCGAGCGAGTGTGGGGCTCAGCTATCTGAGGCCAGGTTCCCCGCCTCAGGTAGGGCCCCTCTTCAGGGTGCTCTGGACTCCAGAGCTGCATTTGGACAGTCTGAAACCCCACAAGCCCCGTGGGTGTTCCCTGAGAACCTTCTGGGTCCATGTGGACGATAGGCTGCTGCGAGGACAGCAGCACACCGTCCGTCCGACGGCGCCCCGGCTCTGTGCGCTGTGATCCTGGCCGGTGGTGCTGGCGCTCTCCCTCGGCTTGCCTCTTGGTCCTGTGAGAATCTGCGGTCGTGACAGACCTGTAGGCAGAAACGCTGCTCCCTGGCGAATCCACCGGAGGGCGGGCCAGGAGCTGGAAGACTGGCGGCAGGGGTTCACAGGCTGCCACTGAGAAGCCTGTACTGAGGACAGTTGTAGTCAGACTCCTGGAGTCCGGATGTGAGGGCTGCGGGGTCTCCAGGGCAACTCCGACCAGGCCGGACCCCTGCAGGAGATGCAGGGCAGCCTGAGGACCCTGCGAGCCAACAGGGTGCGTGACCTAGACAAAATGGACAAACTCAGAAACACAGGACCAGCGAGACCTAAATCATGAGAAAGTGGGGAAACTCAGTAAACCTATAACTAGTGAGGATATTGGGTCAGTAATCAAAAATCTCACAACAAAGAAAATTTCAGGACCCAGCGGCTTCACAGGTGAATTCTAGGAAACGTTTAAGAATTAATACCCACCCTTCTTAGAGTTTTCCAGAAAACTAAAAGGGAAGAAACACTTCCTAACTCATTGATGCCAAAGACACTACAAGAAAACTACAGACCAAAACTATAGTTCTGCGAGTGTCGATGCAGAATCCTCAACAGGACACGCTAGTTCTGTAATGAGCATCGATGCAGAATCCTCAACAGGACATGCTAGTTCTGTAACGAGTGTCGATGCAGAACCCTCAACAGGACACGCACAAGCAGGATTCAGCATGTTTAAAGGTCTATATGGGTATGTCTTCCTTTTTCTCCTTTGCTTTTCGCTTCTCTTCTTTTCACAGCTATTTGTAAGGCCTCCTCAGACAGCCGTTTTGCTTTTTTGCATTTCTTTTTCTTGGGGATGGTCTTGATCCCTGTCTCCTGTACAATGTCAGGAACCTCCATCCATAGTCCATCAGGCACTGTATCTATGAGATCTAGTCCCTTAAATCTGTTTCCCATTTCCAGTGAATAATCATAATGGATTTGATTTAGGTCATACCTGAATGGTCTAGTGGTTTTCCCTACTTTCTTTAAGTCTGAATTTGGCAAGAAGGAGTTCATGATCTGAGCCACATTCAGCTCCTGGTCTTGTTTTTGCTGAGTGTATAGAGCTTCTTCATCTTTGGCTGCAAAAAATATAATCAAGCTGATTTTGTTGTTGACCGTCTGGTGATGTCCATGTTTAGAGTCTTCTCTTGTGTTGTTGGAAGAGGGTGTTTGCTATGACCAAATGACTGTCTGGGGAGGCCTTACAAATAGCTGAGAAAAGAAGAGAAGCGAAAAACAAAGGAGAAAAGGAAAGATATAAGCATCTGAATGTGGAGTTCCAAAGAAGAGCAAGGACAGATAAGAAAGCCTTCCTCAGTCATCGGTGTAAAAAATAGAGGAAAACAATAGAGTGGGAAAGACTAGAGATCTCTTCAAGAAAATTAGAGATACCAAGGGAATATTTCATACAAAGATGAGCTCAATAAAGAACAGAAATATTATGGACCTAACAGAAGCAGAAGATACTAAGAGGAAGTGGCAAGAATACACAGGAAAACTGTACAAAAAAGATCTTCACAACCCAGATAATCAGGATGGTGTGATCACTCACCTAGAGCCAGACATTCTGGAATGCGAAGCCAGTGGGCCTTAGGAAGCATCACTACAAACACAGCTAGTGGAGGTGATGGAATTCCAGCTGAGCTATTTCAAATCCTAGATGATGATGCTGTGAAAGTGCTGCACTCAATATGCCAGCCAATTTGGAAAACTCAGCAGTGGCCACACGACTGGAAAAGGTTAGTTTCTATTCCAATCCCAAAGAAAGGCAATGCCAAAGAATGTTCAAACTACTGCACAATTGCGCTCATCTCACACGCTAGCAAAGTAATGCTCAAAATTCTCCAAGCCAGGCTTCAACAGGACGTGAACCTTGAACTTCCAGATGTTCAAGCTGGTTTTAGACAAGGTAGAGGAACCAGAGATCAAATTGCCAACATCCCCTGGATCATCGAAAAA
This sequence comes from Bison bison bison, assembly GCF_000754665.1. Taxonomy (NCBI): domain Eukaryota; kingdom Metazoa; phylum Chordata; class Mammalia; order Artiodactyla; family Bovidae; genus Bison; species Bison bison. The sequence continues at coordinate 25,099 of NW_011372879.1, forward strand.
GCAAGAGAGTTCCAGAAAACCATCTTATTTCTGCTTTATTGATTATGCCAAAGCCTTTGACTGTGTGGATCACAATAAACTGTGGAAAATTCTGAAAGAGATGGGACTACCAGACCACCTGACCTGCCTCTTGAGAAACCTTTATGCAGGTTAGGAAGCAACAGTTTGAACTGGACATGGAACAACAGACTAGTTCCAAATAGATGCCATCCAGCCATCTCATCCTCTGTCATCCCCTTCTCCTCCCACCTTCAGTCTTTCTCAGCATCAGGGTCTTTTCAAATGAGTCAGCTCTTCGCATCAGGTGGCCAAAGTATTGGAGTTTGAGCTTTAGCATCAGTCCTTCCAAAGAACACCCAGGACTGATTTCCTTTAGGATGGACTGCTTGGTTTTCCTTGCAGTCCAAAGGACTCTCGAGAGTCTTCTCCAACACCACAGTTGAAAAGCATCAATTCTTCGGTGCTCAGCCTTCCTTATGGTCCAACTCTCACATCCAGACATGACTACTGGAAAAACCATTGCTGTGACTAGACGGACCTTTGTCGGCAAAATAATGTCTCTGCTTTTTAATATGCTGTCTAGGTTGGTCATAGGTTTTCTTCCAAGGAGCAAGTGTTTTTTAATTTCATAGTTTCAGTCACTGTCCACAGTGATTTTGGAGCCCCCCACAAAAATGAAATCTGTCACTGTTTGCACTTTTACCCCGTTTATTTGCTATGAAATGATGGAACCGGATGCCATTGTCTTCATTTTTTGAATGCTGAGTTTTAAGCCAGCATTTTCACTCTCCTCTTTCACCTTCATCAAGAGGTTCTTTAGTTCCGCTTTGCTTTCTGCCATTAAAGTGATGTCATCTGCATATCTGAGGTTATTGATGTTTCTCCAAGCAATCTTGATTCCAGCTTGTGCTTCATCCAACCGAGCATTTCGCATGATGTACTCTGCATATAAGTTAAATAAGTAGGGTGACAATATACAGCTTTGACATGCTCCTTTCCCAGTTTTGAACCATTCAGCTGTTCCATGTCCAGTTCTAGTGTTGAATTACATTAGGCTTCCTAATTTTGAGATATTGCATTCCTGGAATTAAGCCCTACTAGAGTATATATTATTGTTTAATCCATTATTAGGTATTCTGTTGAGGATCTTTATTACTACATCTGTATTCTGAGGTGTTACTGAGTTTTCATCTTTCAGGTCCTGTTTGTTTTGTATAAAGGTTATGCTAATCTCATAGTATGAATGGAAAAGCTTTCCTTTTTTTTTTTTTTCGGTTTTCAGGAATAGTTCAACTTTCCTGCTCCATGAAGGAGAAGGATAGACCAGTAGATCCCGACCTAAGGCTCTGGGACCTGGTTCATTGTTGCAGGAGGAGGACGAGGGACTCAGTGTTTTTACTGCCTTTTCAGTAAACACTGTGTTTATGAGCCTGTTTGGGGATTTCTGCTTCTTAAGTGAGTTTTACAAATTGATATTTGCCTGGGAAATTATCCACATCCTTCAGATACAGGGGTGGGTGTAAGCTGTGCTCAGGGATACTTGACAGCAGTGGGGACTTGACGGCTGCAGGACGGTCCGTTCCCTCCCTCTGGCTTCAGGCCGCAGAGAGAGCGCTGAGGGGGCCGGGCAGGAGGCCAGGCAGGCGGCAGGCAGTGCTCCCGGCGCCCCAGCTCTGCCCACGGCCTCCCCCCAGCTCTGCCCACGGCCTTCATGCACAAGCTGTGCCCGTGGCCTCCCGCCAGCTCTGCCCATCCCTCCCCCCAGCTGTGCCCCCGGCCTTCCCCCAGCTGTGCCCGTGGCCTCCCCCCAGCCCTGCCCACGCCCTACACGCCCGCCACCCCAGCTGCCGGAAGTCTGTATTGTTTGGAACATCAGTGCATCGACTCGACTTCTGAAGCACAACGTGCAGAGCCGCCTGTGCAGCTCTTCTTTCGTTGAGAGGCATCCCGTGCTCGCGTGTCCTCCTGTTGCAGAAAAGCCCCTTCCTGTGTGTCCGTGTCCGTGCTCACTCCCGCCGTGTCTGTGGTTCATTTCTTCCCTTGTTCAGCCTGGCAGGAAGTTCAGAGAACCAACTTTTGGGTTTACTGATCACATTTACTTCTGGCTTTTTCCAGTAATTTCAGCTTTTGCCTTTACTTCCTTACTAGTTGAAGTTTTGTATTAAGTTATGCTTGTTTCATTTGGAGGGTGTATTGGTCGTTTTTGTCTGACTTGAAGATGTGATTGGCTGTTTAGTAGGCAGTTGGGCAGCTGCCCTGTGTTGGCTGGAGGGGAGCCCCTGTGGGTGGTGCTTCCTTCCTTGTAGGACATGCCCCCCTCCGAGTATTCCAATCATTTGGAAGATATGTATCCCATTCCTTCCTTTCAGCGGTCATGCTTCAGCTTTTAATAATTTGTAAGAATACGTCTATATGATTATCACTTAGTCATTTCATAGTCTCCTCCTTCACGTAAATCAGTGCCTTGAGCCCGTTCCTAATTCCTGTTCCCCCAGTTTCTTACTTGTTGTGGTCAAGTCTGCCTCCTCAGACCGGGCCGCCCTTGCAGTTTGCGAGTCTGTGGTGCCGCTGTGCCAGCCGCGCTCACTCTTGTGGTGGTCACCGCCATCCGGCTCCGGGACGTGCTCGTCTTGGGCTGAGGCTCATGGCCAGACAGCAGCCCTGGCGCCCACCCTGGCATGCAGCGAGTGGGGAGCATCTCCCCCCGTGTTGGTGGGCCCGTCTCTGGTCTCTCAGTTTCTCTTTGGTGTGATCCATCTGATTTCCGTGCACGACAGCTGTGGAGACTTTGAGTGAGTCAGTGTGAGCGCCGAGGCGGCGAGCCCGGCGACCTTGCTGTAGTTGCAGCTTCTCCTGTCTCCACACGCGGTCTCTCCCCTCGAAAGTGTCCTGGTGGCTCTTGCTGGTACTCAGACTTTCTGTCTTTGCATCCCCCGTGCATTCCACGTAGATGACAATGAAGACCAAGCAGCGCATGCTGACGGAGGACTGGGAGCTCTTTAAGCAGAGGCGGTTCATCGAAGAGCAGGTGCGTGTGGGTGGGAGGGCGTTGTCGGAGTGAAGCTGTTGGCTGCAGAGCAAAGGGCTGTGGAGCCCACCTTGCACGTCTTGCTCGGCAGACCTGTTTGCAGGCTGGTTCTCCTTTCCGCTTCCTCGTCTCTGTACTCCTCCAGGGACACAGTGTTTATGGAGTGGCTCTCCCGGCCCACAGCCTCCCCGTGTCCCCACGGGCTCCTCCTGGGTGGGTGCTGCGTCTCCAGATTCCCTTCCAGGGGCGACGCACAGTGAGGACCCAGGGCCAGGCCGGGTGCAATCCTCGTGTGCCAGGACTGTGCTGTCTCGCGGCTGCTGCCCTCCCGGCTCGTCCCTTCCTGCCGCAGGCTCTCCCCGCCCTGCCCGCCACCTTGGCGGCACTCCCCGGCCCGGCATGCTGGTCTTGGGGCCATTACTTCACCAGGAGACTTGCCCGCTCGGCCCGGTGCCTGCGCCGGTGTCTGCTGGCTGCTCTCGCAGTGAGAGCCCTTGGCCTCCGCTCCCCTCCCGCCTGTGGTCCCTTCTGGGCAGCGCGGGTAGACAGGGCACCTGTGCTCTGCACTCAGCGCGTGGCCTGCGTCAGACGGGCGCCGCCCAGGCCTGTGCCCAAGCTGGTCCGTGGGCCCCTTTTCTGAAACACAGAGGCATGCCTGCGCCGGCGGGAGGTGAGGCGCGGCCTCCTCGGTGGCCCCCAGGCCCACTGCTTCTCCAGGCACGGCTGGTGCGCTCTGCAGTGGCCTTGCTCCCCCTGCCGGCACCACGTGTGCTGCCTGGCCAGCTGCCATCCTGCCCCGTGTGGACAGTGTCTGCGTAGCCTG
>NW_011372879.1:29299-31357 GCF_000754665.1 Bison bison bison
CGGCAGGGCTGCTGAGCTCCTGTACCTTGTGGTTTCCCCTGAAGTTTGGTTTCTCGCTTCTTTCTTCGTCCAGAATCTAAGCTCCTGGGGGCAGTGATTATCTCCTGGGGGCTGCGAGTCCCCAGCCCACCGGAGGGCCAGGGCAAGGGCTGGGTGTCCCCCATGAGGGCGTCACAGGGTGTGTGCTGCTGAGGCGCCTGGTGGACTCAGCCCCCTGACCTCTGTCCGGGCCTCTCCCTGCCTGCACCACACACTGCTCGTCTGCCCCCCTTCCCAGCCCTGGCCCTCCTGAGGAAGCTGCGGGCAGCAGGTCTCTGAGTGGGACGTGCACAGCATCAGAATCACCGAAAAATACAGCCATGTCATGATGAAGGTCTTGCAAAATTAACCTGTTGGCTCATGATTTCCTCCAGTTCACGAAAAAGAAAGCCGTCGCTGGCGAGAACAGCTTCACGGACACCATGCGGCACGTGCTGTCGTCGCGGCTGAGCGTGCCCGACTGCCCCAACTGCAACTACCGGCGGAGGTGAGCGCGCGCAGGACCCCGGGCACTGCCCGGCCTGCTGGCCCCGCGCTGACCCCCTCACCCCCCGCAGGTGTGCTTGTGACGACTGCAGCCTCTCCCACATCCTCACCTGCGGCATCATGGACCCCCCGGTCACGGGCGACATCCACATTCACCAGCTGCCCCTTCCGGTGGACGCGGCTCCCGACTGCCTGTCTGAGATACGGCCGCCCGGTGTGTCGTCAGCCAGCTCAGGGTCGGCGTCCAGCTCTCCCATCACCGTTCAGCAACATCCCAGACTCATCCTCACAGACAATGGCTCTGCACCAACGTTGTAAGTCATGACTTTGTCGTGAGGTTTCTCATGACAACTCAACCGATTCCAAGATGCAGACCCAATGACGTCTGCAGAAGTATGGGCAGCGTTAAGGGTGCTTTTCAAGAAGAAGGACCCTTCATTTTTTAAAATCGCTTTTAACACATGGATGCAGTAAGCCCAAGCATGGACGCTGTTTCGTGAGCTGCCGGATGCAGTGAGGCAGGCGCGCATCGGTCTGCGGGGAGCATCTCCCATGCTGGCCTGGCCTGCACCCATCCTCCTCATCCTCAGCTGGCGTCCACGCTTGCTCCGTGTCCTGCTGGGAGCTCAGATGGTCACTTTAGCAAGCGACTGAGAGGTTCTGTCCATGTTCCCACATCAACCGCAAGACGTTTTGTGCGAGCAAGGGGTCACCAGTTCACAGGGTGGGAATCAAGCCCCATCCAACTCCTGGATGGGCCGTTCCCTTGGTGGGTGTTTATTTAAGAGATTAAACATATTCTCCGCGTGTCGTGGCGCCCGTGTGGGTCAGGAGCCCGGGGGAGGGACGGTCGCCCCGACTTTGCTTCCCGTGTTCCTCGGGATTCTCGCCTCCCGACCTGGATTTCGTGCGGTGGCCCCGAGGCTCTCCTTTGGAGTCCCTCAGTTCTCCGTGTGGTTTGATCTCGGACGCTGAGCTCTGCGGCTGCTCTCACTGAGCCCTGTGCTCCCTCGGAGCCTGTGCAGGGCAGAGGGCCGTCACAGCCAGGCGTGAGCTGGCTCAGGACGAAGCGGCTGCAGCCAAGCACCAGTCGTCAGGGCAGAGCCCAGGCTGGCAGAGTGCCGCCTGCTCCCGGGTCTTAGTGGCTGACGCCAGCCGTGGGCACGCACGCTGCGGGCGGGGCAGAGCCAGGACCACGCGAGGCACTGCGGACACCTGGCCGCCCGCACCGTGGGGTCTGTGTCTTCCCATAGACACGGCCATCCCAGACCCTCCTGGCTCTGGGCCACGCATGTCCTTTTCCTGCTGCTGCTCCGAGCGTGAGATGGACGTGTGGCATTTCCGTGGCGGGGCTGCAGGGCTGCCTGGACGCCTGAGTCTGGAGTCGCCAGGCCGCAGGCAGCGCGGGGGTCTGTTACTTCACTCGGGCCCCCCCGGGGGGTGTGGGTGCCACGCAGGGCAGTGTCTGTGTCCGCAGGTTGTGGGGGCACCGGAGCCGGGCGTTCCCAGCAGCTGGCCTGCCCGTACTTGCTG
>NW_011372879.1:31457-33129 GCF_000754665.1 Bison bison bison
ACTTGCTGTAGCAGCTCCAGGTGACCGCGCACGATGCTTCTTGGACTCAGTTCTCCCAGAAGTGGGATGAAGCTGAGTCTGGCTGTTCTGGACCATCTGCCCTGAAGCCCAAAGGGCTCCAGTTCTTAGGCTTTCTCCTTCCAGACGGTTGAGGCTCACGGTGGATGCGGAGGCATGATGGTGTAGGCCCACGGGGCGTCGCTTACCGTCAGGCCTTGAGCCACGTACCCCGAGCTGGGCGCTTCGTGCCATCTCTTCTCAGGCACCAGAAAGCCTTACGTTTGAAGTGGTCTTCACAGCCTTGAAGGCACATTACTTTGTTTTTGTAGATACTCCATTTGCCTATCACTTGGATGTCTTGTTAAAGCTGCTAACTATGACTTTGGAACGGACTTGCCTACAGCTGGCCTTGTCACATAAGTGCTTTTATTGTTTTGTTCAGCTGGCTATCTCTGAAATTTTGGTGGTTATAAAAACAAACACTGAAGACCTAAGGTTGGTTTCTGTACCCCTTTAATTATAATAAAAAATAGCATTTGTTTGAAAATGACAGAGAGAGAGAACAGTTGTACACCAGGGCGCTTCAAGTTGATCTATTGAAATTTTGTGGTTTCCTTAATGTTCTCCGTTCGGAGTTTTGTTTTCCGTTCTTCTGGACAGAACGAGTGGTCCTCTTCGGGCATTTTCCTCCTGGTCCAGGTTACCGGGAGCCCCTGAGACGCATGCGTGGGGCCCAGTGTCACGCTCCTGTGCGTGAGCGTGGCTCTCCTGGGTGGGCAGTGCACGGTCCTTAGCGGCCACGGCCCCGCGGTGACGTCTCTGCGCGTCTCAGTTGCAGTGACGATGAAGACGTTGCCCCGCTGTCGGCCAAGTTTGCTGACATCTACCCCCTGAGTAACTACGAGGACGCCGAGGTGGTAGCCAGCATGAACGGCGTCCATGGCGAGCTGAACGGCGGCGGGGAGAACCTGGCCCTGAAGGACGAGGTACATGCCCAGCCTCCGCATCACGACGATGAGTCACCCCAGATGGTGTCCGGGGTTTGAGCGTTCTGTGTTTTTCTGGTTTAAAAAGCATAAGTTACAAGTGACTATCTTTGTGACTGTCTTTAAAGTCCCCTCAGGTAAGCAGTACCAGCAGCAGTTCCTCGGAAGCTGACGACGAGGAGGCAGACGGCGAGAGTAGTGGGGAACCCCCGGGAGCCCCGAAGGAGGACACGGCTCTGGGGAGCGGGAGCCCCAGGAAAGAGGAAAGTAAAGTGGACAGTCCACCCCCGTCTTACCCAGCTCAGCAGGTACGGTTTTATTTCCTTGAACTTGGTTTTGCCCAGGCTGTCTTCTCTGTGTCTGGTTTCTCTCGACATGAGTGCTACTGAACACAAAAGTACGTTCCTGTGAAAAGCTTGTGAAGGTCAGACTGGTGAGAACCGAGACCGCTCTGCCAGACGGTCATCTTTTCTCTTAGAGACTCTGGTTTTATGATGGATGCTCAGGCAGCTCCTAAAGGAAGAGCACGTGAGGGCCAAGGCCCATTAAACCATTGTAGTAGGTGGTGCGGTCTACAGGGGAGGGGACACTGGAAGGGGTGCCCTGGGCCCTCTGCCCTCACTTCCTCCCCTCGCCCTGGTCCAGGACCTGCTCACCCCAGCCCCCGGTCCCCCCAGCCCCTGCTC
>NW_011372879.1:33559-38832 GCF_000754665.1 Bison bison bison
ATGCAGGTACGCACACTCTTCTCTACTGACGAGAAAGGCCTACCCTGACACACTGCCCTTTCCCCGCCCGGCGGCGTGTCCTGCCAGCTTGGTGGAGCGCGCTCCCTCACGCTCTGCTGCTGCCCTCCGTGTCCTGCTGTGGAGACAGGTCCTGGTTGTGCTGTGCTTTGTTTTCAGTCTGCTGGTGGATACTTGAGTTTGCCTCCCTTTACTTTCCCATCGTAAACTCTCCAGTGAGTGGCCTCACGTGTCTGACGTTTCACACGTAGGCGGTTTTGTCCCCAGGAGGGTCACCAGCAGCGGCTTTCCCCAGTCCGAGCGTGGTGGTCTCCCCTGCTGTCACAGGGGAGAGCTTTGAAGTCTTGCCAGTCTAATAGGTGAGAAATGGTAGCTCTGTGAGGTTTCCGTTTTTATTTCACTTTTTATGGGCAAAGTTAAGCTTTCTGTCATAGATATTTAAGGGCTGTGTGGGCTGTTTCCTTTTCTATCTAGTGTTTGGGTTTAAGAGTTCTTTAAACAAGTCCTTTATCAAGTATGTGATCCACAAATATTTTCTTTTGGTCTGTGATACATCTTATTAGTTTTTTTTTTTTTCAGTGTTTTTGAAAAGCAAAAGTTACTGATTTTGATGCATTCTAGTTTATCAACTTTTTCTTTTATGAATCATGCTTTTGATGGCATATCCAAAAAACTTTTACCTAATACAAAACTATTTTGCTGTGAAAAGTTTGTAATTTTAGCTCTTGCTCAGGTCTGTGGTCCACTCAGCTCAGTTTTGCTAGTGGTCTACAGCGAGGGTCGTTTGATACCCAGCTGGCACAGCGCCTGTGTCAGAAAGACCACCGTCCCGGCTGCATCGCAGGGGTCGCTGGTTGCAAACCAGCTGGTGGCTGAGGGCCCACGGCCATGCCCGGCGTCCTGCCCTGTGGCCTCCGCACCCAGAAACCTGTGCTCTGCTCGACTGTCGCTGGATTGTAAGTTTGGAAATCAGGCAGGATCTGCCTTTCTCTTTTTGGGCCTCTTTCAAAATTGCTGAAGCTGTTCAGAGTCCTTTGCATTTCCATATGTGTTTTTTCCAGGTGGGAAAGTGAAAGTGGTTCAGTTTGTCCGACTCCTTGCGACCTCATGGACTATACAGTCCAGAATACTGGAGTGGGTAGCTGTTCCCTCTCTGGGGGATCTTCCCAGCCCAGGGATGGAACCCAGGTCTCCTGCATTGCAGGCAGATTCTTTACCAGCCGAGCCACTAGGGAACCCTGGGTTGGAATGTTAAGTTTTTTAGAATTAATTTTTATTAGAGTATAGTTGTTTTGTAATGTTGTATTCGCTTCACATACATTTTATTTTACTGTTTTTGGGTAGGGGCCACACCTCATGGCTTATAGGATCTTAGTTCCTGACCAGGTATTGAGCCTGGGCCATGGCAGTGAAAGTGCTGAGTCCTCACCACTGGACCGCCGGGACTCCCCCATGTGCATTCAGGGACCACTGGTTACCTTCTGCAAAACACCTGTGAAGTTTAATGGAGGTTGCATTGAATTCTTGAGTATTTGATAGAGTTCATCACCAAAACCCTCTGGACCTGATCTTCTATTTGTGGGATGATGAGAATCAATTTTGGGAAAACAGACTTATGAACATTGCACATGCTATTTCTTTCCATTTGTTTAGGTCATCTTTAATTTCTTTCTGTAATTTTTAAAAATTTCTAGTCTGTGTTTCTTAAGTTTATTAAGATTTTAGATGTTTTTTGATTGTATAGTAAAGGTATTTTCTAATTTTGGTTTCTTTCTCTTTCTTTAACATTCATTCTTTGGCTGAGCTGGGTTTAGGGCGGCACATGGGGTCTCCCATCCTCCTTGCGGTGTGAGGACTCTTAGTTGCGGCATGTGAGATCTAGTGCCCTGACCAGGGTTGGAACTCGGGGGCCCCCTGCATCGGGAGCACGAAATCTTAGCCACCGGACCACCAGGGAAGTCCCTGGTTTCGATTTACAATTGATTGTTGGTAATACATAGAAATACAGTCAATTCTTATGTATTGATTTTGAATTCTGCAGCTTTGCTAATAAACTTATTTGTCCTAGAGTGGTTGAGGTTTTGTGGGTTTGTTTTGGGGTTTTTTTGGTAGATTACTTTTGGGTTTTATACGTACAAAATCGTGTTGTCTGTGAGTGAACAAGTTTTCCTTCTTCCTTTACAGCCCGGATTCTTTTAATTTCCTACTCTTGCTTTATTGAGCTAGCTAGAACCTCTAGTACAGCATTGAATCGAAGTGGTGCAAGCAGACACCTTTGCCTGTTCCCAGGCGTGGGGGGACAGCGTTGAATCTTTAACCAGTAAAATACGATGGTAGCTGTCGGTTTTCCTTAGACGTCCTTTGTCAGCTAAGGAAGCTATGTCCTACTCCTTGGTTTGTTTTTTTTTTTTTTTTTTGAGAATTTTATCTTGAATATTCATTGGGTTTAAGATGCCTGTTCTGCATCTCTTGAGATGTCCCTGTGGCTTTCATCCTTTGTTCTGTTACCAAGTTGTATCTCATCAAGGAATTTTGAACCAATCTTGTGTTCCTGGGATAAATCCCACCTGGTCATGACCTATAGTCTTTTTTTTTTTAATACATGTTGCTTGACTGGTTTGCTAATGTCTTGTTAGGATTTCTATATCTATGTTAATGAAGGATATTGGTCTGTTGTCTATGATGTCTTTGAAACTCAGCATTAAAAAAACTTAAGATCATAGCATCCAGTCCCATCGCTTCATGGCAAATAGAAGGGGAAAAAGTGAAAGCAATGACAGATTTTTATTTTCCTGGGCTCCAAAATCACTGCAGATGGTGACTGCAGCCATGAAATTAAAAGATGCAAAGAGTCAGACACGACTTAGCTACGGAACAACAGCAGCAGCAGCAGTGATGTCTTTGCCTCAGAGACTGAGCTGAGGAGTGTGTGTTCCACCTGTATTTTCTGAAGGAATTCGTCTGAGATTGATACTTCTTAAATATTTGATGGAATTCACCAGTGAAATCCCGTGGACCTGATCTTTTTAATTAAAATTTCGTTTACTTGATACAGGTCTGTTCAGATTTTTTATTTCTTCTTGGATTGAGTTTAATGATTTGTGTCTTTTTAGGAATTTATCCATTTCATCTAAGTTGTCTAATTTGATGTCTCATGGTTGTTTATTATCTCTTTTTAGTTTTGTGGAGTCTGTAGCAATGTTAATTCCTGATTTGGGTAATTTTATTTACTACTTTTTAACTCCCTCAGTCACTCTGGCTATATTTTTGTAAATCAGTTTTTTTTTTTTTTTTCTATTTTTCTCTTTTTTGTTTCATTGATTTCTGTTCTGATCTCCATTATTTTTTTTATATATTCTTGGGGTTAATTTTTTCTATTCCTAGCTTCTTAAATCTAAGGCTGAGATTACTGATTTTAGAGCTTCCAAATTTATTAAGACTTGTTTTATGGCCTAACATGTGATCTAACCTAGATGTGCACTTGAAAATTGTGTTCTGCCCCTCTTAGGTGAAATGTCCTGTAAATGAAACTGGTCAAATTGATAGCATTATTCAAGTCTTCTGTATCCTAACTGATTTTTTATCTAATTCTAAAAATTACTGAGAGAGACATATTGAGGTCTTCTGTTATAACTTTTGGATTATCTATTTCCTTTTTCAAATCTGCCAGGTTTTGATTCATGCGTTTTGGGACAGTGTTGTGGAATGTGTATCCATGTAATTATTGTTCTGCCTCCCTAATATATTGGCCCTTTTGTCACTGTGAAGTGTCTCCCTGCTGTTATTTCTTGTCTTAGACTGTTCTCTCTAATATTAATATAGCCATTCCAGCTGTCTTCAGGTTGCTATGTGTATGTTTTATAAATTTTTGTCCTTTTAATTTTAGCTCCTTTGTGTCTTTTTCTTCCAGCCTTTGAGCTGGATCTTATGTGTGTATCCTGCCCCTCGGTCCCCGCCTCTTGTTGGGAGCGCCCCATTCACGTCTAACACAGCTGCTGGCAGTGCTCCCGTCTGCGCTGTGCCGGTCGTTTCTGCGCCTCGTGTTCTTCTACCTCTGTCTCTACTTCCTTTTTTCATATCAAACAGAATTTTAGTGTACCAGTTTTAATTCTGCTATTGATTCTTGAATTATGTTATTTTTGTTTTGTTTTTTAGTTAGTTTTTAAAGGGTGTGGGGAGTTGGGGATAGGAAGATCCCTGGGCAGGAAAGCTAGACCCCTTCTGTTCTTAAGTAGAAGTTCTAGCAGGTTTGCATGAATAAACGCTTCTCAATATGTTTTTTTCGTTTGGTTGATTTCCAGAGCCTCAAAACGATTGCCTTTGACAATTGTGTTCAGTTTTGCACTTGTTTTGAGGGAGAAGAGTCACCGACTGCTTCATTCCACCTTAGCCGGAAGTCCCGTCTCTGGTGCACTTTGAAGAACCTCTGTGTAGCCATCCGTTAAGCAGTGTGAGCCCAGCGGAGCATGGCACCAGTGGTCTCCTTGTCCTTGGTCCCAGCTCCCTCTCTCCACTCTGCCATCTTGCAGTCTCCGCGGCCCTGCTCATACAGGCGCGGGATGCAGACGGGTGAGGCTGCCGCCCCGGCAGGCACCCAGCCGGGGTGAGGTGCGCACGCCTTGTCTCTCCAGGCCTCTTCAGTCCCAGTCCTGGGGGCCCTCGTTCAGCTCGCAAGGAGGGACCCGTCTACCCGGGGTGTCAGGACGGGCCCCGCTGCCTTTGTATTTGCTGTGTGGCTGACTCGCATTCAATCCATATCGTTCTTTGTTTCCCTAAATACTCAGTACTCACTTACTAAATACTTTTTTTTTTTCTTTCCCTTTAGGCAGAACAAGCTCCAAACACTTGTGAATGTCATGTTTGTAAACAAGAGGCGTCTGGATTAACGCCTTCAGCAATGGCCGCTGGCGCCCTGCCTCCCGGCCACCAGTTTCTGAGCCCCGAGAAGCCTGCGCACCCTGCGCTGCACCTGTACCCCCACATCCACGGGCACGTGCCCTTGCACGCCGTCCCACACCTGCCTCGCCCTCTCATCCACCCCACCTTGTACACAGCGCCCCCCTTCACACACAGTAAGGTGAGTGGGCAGACAGGGCCGGGGCGCTCACGCGCCACTCAGACCTCTAGACCGTGTTTAAACAGACAGACCCGTAAAGTGACGGCTGTGTGGGGCAGCAGCCACGCTCATGGGAGGGTCTGCGAACGTTTCCTTTTACTGTAATACTGTGACCTCCTGGAGTTTTGAACCTTTACAT
>NW_011372879.1:38932-50959 GCF_000754665.1 Bison bison bison
AACCTTTACATTTGTAAAAACAGTCGTGGACGTCATAGTTCGTTCCTTGGGAATTGACCAGGATGTGAAGAGGTTTTCATGTGGTACTGGCGTAATGGGTTGAGCTGGGGACCACAGGGCCTCTGCCCACCCAGAGAGCAGCCCAGTTCTCCAGCTTTTCGGGGCCTGGCGGTGGCGGGTAACACAGCTTGAACGTAACGTGAGTCCTCTAACACTGGCCAGGCTCCGCAGGGTCTTAAATGACAGTCCTCTTAAAGGACTGTTATGTAGAAAGGCACAAGCTTGAAGGAGGGGGCCCTGGGCACCGTGCAGCGGAGGCTCGCCGGCCGGTGGGTGGGGGGGCGGGGGCAGCCAGGCGGGCCTGGCAAGACGGGTGACGGCTGGGAAGGGCGGCACGCGCTGCCTCCCGTCAGAGCCTGAGGCGCGTGCTGCGCCCTAGACGTCGCAGTGCAATCGTTAGGTTTGTCTCGTTCTTCGTACCTTAGATAGCTTTGCCTCACTAGCTGTTTTGAACTTACTTTTATTGATTCGGGTCATAAATTTTAATTTTTCATCAGTTATTCTGGCTAATGTTATTAGCTCTAATCAGTCAAAAATAGAACTCTCCCCAGACTCTACTCATAGACAGTGATTCTCTAGTGTTCGAAAGGGAGCATGTGGCGTGAGAGGGACTTCCTCAGGCCGCACATCACCCCTCACTGGGGTTTGCTGTTTGTCTGCTGGGGAGGGTGCCGGGTGATAATTGTTGGTTTATTAGAGAGCATCCTCAGTTTGTTATGTTCTGTGATAATAAGTGCTTGGTAACCACTCAAATTTAGGCTTAAATTTTATTAGGTTGACTGTTGCTTCCCCAATAGCTCAGTTAGTAAAGAATCCGCCTGCAATGCAGGAGACGCCAGTTCAGTGCCTGGATCGGGAAGATCCCCTCGAGAGGGGATAGGCTACCCACTCCAGTACTCTTGGGCATCCCTCATGGCTCAGCTGGTAAAGAATCCACCTGCAGTGTGGGAGACCTGGGTTCAGTCCCTGGGTTGGAAAGATCCCCTGGCAAAGGGAAAGGCTACCCACACCAGTATTCTGGCCTGGAGAATTCCATGGACTCTATAGTTCATGGGGTCGCGAAGAGTCAGACACGACTGAGCGGCTTTCTCTCTCTGACTCATTGCTCAGTTCAAACACTTAATGACACCTTTGTTAATCGGGTCATTCTAAGTAGCATATTCATGTTTACATTCAAGGCCAGGCTATTTGGACGGTCCTCCCAATCCTTCACCCTTTTCCTCAGGTGAGCATATGAGTTTGGAAGCTGTTTGCTCCTTGTTCTTACCTAAATAGAGCTCCATTTCCTAGTCCTAGGGAACCACCTGGAGAAGAGGGTGTAGAATGTTCTCTCATATGTTCATGCGGGTAGAAATTATTCAAGAATTAATTCATAAAAATCTTCAAGTGAAGTAGTGAAATTTATTATTCCCACTCTAGTTAAAACTGAGTTTTCCCCTGGATCTTGGCCTTTTCTCAGGGTGTTACCAGCAGTGTATAGAAGGATAAAGGAGGGGAAGCATCATCTGGGTCGCAGTCTGTCTCTGTTACCACTGAACTGTAATCCAATAGGTGGATGAGAAAGATTCATGGGTTGAAGAAACTGCAGAGGAGCAGCTGTGAGGCTGTGTTTTAGCCACTTACTGTTAGTGCCAAGATTATTCACTGACGCAATTAAAATATACACTAGCTGGGTGCCATTTTTATTTGGAAAAACGAGATGCATTTGACAGCATACTTGGTTTGTACCTGGTATAAAAATGTTTCTCTGCATAGTCTCACGTCGTCACTTACCAGGTTTTGCAAAGTAACTACTGTGTGTTCTTTGAGTTAGTCTGACTTAGTTGAGTGCTGTGGCGGCATCTGTACCTAAATGCACAGAGCGTGCCCAGCCCTACAGGAGCTGCTGGAGGAGGACCGAGCTGTAGTGGAAGGACATGGTTGTCCTCAGCTCCGTCAGAGCAGGTTTCTCAGCGAGATGCCTGCCCCACGCAGGCGGGGGCGGCCCCGAGTGTGGGCAGCCGTGCCCGCTGAGGCTCTGCTGACCCAGTTCTCTTCCTGCCGCATCAGGGCCTTTAGGAATTGCTGCTCTGGTTAGCTGTCGCCTTTAAGACTGTGTCACTCTAGTTGTGATCTGTAATTCATGCTTTTGCCATTGTGGATAAATAGT
Source organism: Bison bison bison (assembly GCF_000754665.1). NCBI lineage: Eukaryota > Metazoa > Chordata > Mammalia > Artiodactyla > Bovidae > Bison > Bison bison. The sequence continues at coordinate 41,142 of NW_011372879.1, forward strand.
ACCTAAAATGCTTGGAATGGGTACTGTTAAAATTTTATTTTCTTGAGATTAGAAAGACTTGAAAACTATTTCCATTTTCAGAAGTCTTCATTACCACTGATATGTTTGTAATTTGTATGTTGAGTAATGTTACTTAAAAATTAAAAGTACTTGCAGGAGGTAAATACAGTGGTGAAATACTGAAGAAAAAAATTAAAACTAAGTGACAGGAAATTTAGTTTCCAAATATTTGGGCGTTCTCTAGCTGTCTCTCTGTTGCTGGTTTCTACTTCAGCTCCGTTCTATCCGAGCGCGCACTGTTTCTGGTCTTTCGGGGTTGCCTTGTGGCCCAGGGTGTGGTCCGTCTTGGCAGATGCTCCGTGTTCCTCAGGACAGATGGTCTGCCGTTCTGTGTGCGGCAGGCAGCGGCTGGCTGGCGGTGTGGGGTCCAGGTGTGTTCTTGCTGGCCCCTGCTGCCCCTGTGCCCTTGCTGCGGAGGGCGGTGGAGGTCTGCAGCTCACGGCGGACCTGCCTGCTCTGCGGCAGGCCTGGCAGGCTTGGCCTCACGCAGTTTGGTGCTCTTCTGTTAGATGCTTGTGTGCTGGGGGTTCTCATGTGTCCTTGGAGGGTTGCCCTTCAGTCACTAGGGAAGGCTCCTCGCTCTGAGGTCTGGTCTGCCCACTGAGGCTGCCTGGGTGATTTGCCACTGCTGCCCGCAGCAGGTGTCTTGTCGACAGGCATCGTTGGATCCTGGGGCTTTGGGGGCTGGGGGAAGCTCTTGTTCTTTAATATATTCTGATGATCTCGGCATTTTCATTGGTGTATTTATTCCGTTCACTTTGATTTTTTTTTAATGTGTTTGGATGAATACCCATGTTTGTAACTATTTTCTATTTGTTGCCAGAGGCTTCCTTTTCTGCTTTCTGTACTCTCACTTGAACGTTTTCTGATTCATTTTATTTCCTCTTAGCGTATCAATCACACCTCTTTTTCCGTTTTAACGGTTGTGTTAGAAAGCACCTTCTGACTGAGCTAGGGCCGCTTCCAGCGCTGCTCCTCCACTGTGTGCAGTTGAGCTGCTTGTAACAGATTGTTCCCAGTTCCTGCTTCCGGTCCCTTGTGACTTGCAGGCATCATTTTCATTTATCCAATATTAATCACCCGGTACATTGTTGCTATTATTACTGCAAAGTTTTTTTTTTTTAAGATCAGTTAACAGAAAGATAAGAGATTTTATTTTCCTGATGTTTATTCCTTTTCCATTGCTCTCTCTTCCTTTATGTAGATCCAAGTTTCTGACCTATATTATGTTCCTTCTTCCTGAAGAAAATCTTCCAACATTTCTTGCAGGGCAGGTCTGCTGGACGTGCATTCCCTCAGTGTTTCTTTGTCTGAGGAAGTCTTTATTTCTCCTTCACTTTTGAAGGATAATTTCGCTGGATACAGAATTCTAGGTTGGTGGTTTTTCTATTTTTTCCTTTGAACGCTTAGAACCTGGTTAACCCCACTCTCTTCCTGCCTGTGCCGTTTAAGTGAGATGTCTTCTGTGACTGTGTCCCTTGCTCTGTAGGACAGGGTTTCTTCCCCTCAGCCCACCCCTAGGCCGCTACCAGGATTCTGGCTTTGGTTTCCTGCAGCTGGGATGTGCTGCACCCGGATAGGGTCTCGTGAAGGTCTTGCTGGTGCCCTCTGAGCCTCCTGGCCTGCTCTGGTGCCGGTCGAGAGTTGGGACGTCCTTGGCTGCCACTCCTCCAGGCCTCCTTCCTGTCTGCTCTGCTCCTGCAGACTCCAGCCCCATGCGGAACATCTTTTGAGAGGGCCCCAAGTTCTTGGACAGTCTGTTCTCTTTTTTTGTCATTGTTGGTGCTATTTTTTGGAGGATTTTGTTTGTTTAAATTCTTATTTCTCTTCGCATCTCAGTTTGAAAAGTTGCTCTTGTATCTTGAGGCTCGTCGATTCGCTTCTTGGCTGTGTTCAGTCTGCCGAGTCTTGGTTTTTCTTTCCACGTTTTTTATTTCTAGCATTTCTTTTTGACTCTTTCTTAGAATCTCTCTGCTCACAGTACCAATTTGTTCTTGAGTGCTGACCGCGTTTCCTGTCAGAACCCGCACAGGAGAAGTTTCGGGTTGCCTGCCTGCCTCATGGTCTCCCTGTCCCTTGCTCTGCTGTCTCTTCCTGAACCTCTGACCAGACCTTCTCATCCTGCTTTTCATACCTGTGGTCCCTCCCAGCCTGATCGTCTTCTGTTCTGAGAACTCCTTTCTGGATCACTCTTCCAGTTTGGTGGTTTTCCTGTTGTGTCTAACCTACTCCTTGAGTTTTTAACCCTACTTGTAATTCCTATTTCTAAGCTTTATTTTTCAAAAGCGTTAGAACCTCTCCACGTTCTCTTGTTCCTCGATCACCTGTTCTCTCATCTCTCCTTTCTGTGAGTGCGTCACACATAGTGACTCTGTTTGGATGAAGCTGTGAGGCTCTAACCCTTTTTATTGTGAGGTCATGCATGCTCAGCAGACCCTGAATGGGGGTGCTTCCTTGGGAGGGGACCCCACTTGCTGGCGTGGAGGTGCTGCTGGTGCGCTGGCCCCCGGACCCTCCAGCTCCCCTTGTCTCTGGCTCTGCTTCCTCCCGTGGGACAGCAGGGCCGTCCACTCGTCTCTGTCACCGTGGTGCACACGCCCGCAGGGCGCCCGTCCCTTCTGCACCTCCGCTGGGGCCGGTGTTTCTTGCTGTGTTCTTACCAGTTCCTGTGAACGGTTTCCCTTGCTTTCTCTGTAGCTCAGCACCTGGTTACAGAGGTGTCCTGTGCCGTTTGTCTGGGATCTGGGACATGTCTCCCCTCAACGGACAAAACCCAAGGAGAGCAGGGGAGGACTCACCACCTGAGAGAGAAGAGCCCGCGGCCACGGCGCCTGCTCCTCCCCTGCCGCTGGCCTGGGGCTGTGCTCGAGGCCCCCAGCTTTAAGTGCTGTGTCCTTCCTGTCTGGAAGATGTGTCAAGAAGCAGTTGCCCCATTAGGACGGGGCTGGAGCACAGGTGGAGCGCTGTCTCGGGCTCTCCACAGGAGCACAGGGGTGACCTGCAAACGGTCGGTGAGTTCAGTGCATTGAGGGAGCCTGGTGACGGGGCTCCCACACGGCTGTGGGCGTGCACACCCCTCACCCCCTCACTGGGTTCCTTGTGTGCAGCCACTGCGGACGTGGCTCGCAGAGTTACACGTGGAAAGAAGTATACATTCATTTGGAGTTTGAGGAAGGAAAAGACTGCATGGGGAAGAGGGACATGAATTGATTGCCATTTGCAGGTCATGGTGGGACCTGCAACCTGTATTTATTTGAGTTCACTTCTTCTGAGCTGAGAAACAGCAGAAAGAAGGTGGTACTCTCTGGCAGGAGCACCGAGGGGCCTCTCAGGAGAAGCCCAGCGGGGAGTGACTGTCTCCCCTGCTTGCTGGGCACCCGGCGGCCCTTGCGTTCAGGCGCTGGGTGTTGGCAGCAGCTGCTGCCCGCTGCTCCCCAGGCACCGGGCTCCATGCAGGGCAGGCTGGGTCTCACAGCTCTGCATAAATTCAGAAGTGTGCTTGGCTGAAGTCATCAGTTAGTGTGTCTGGGCTTCCAGTTAGAGCAGAATTGTGCTTCCCTGTGAATCAGTTTTGTCTCAAAGTAAAGAATGCATCAGAACTTCTGTGAATTACAGCCATGTGGATTTGTATAAAGATTAAACTCAGTGCTGTAATATAATAGCGTTATCACACGTGCTTTAAATCGTTCATGTTTTTATGGTGGTGCCCCCAGAGGGTCTAGGTGACAGGTGCCCCCTCTCCCTGGGCGTGGGCGGGCCTCCTGTGCGGATGCCTTCACCCAGGTTCAGCTTGGTAGCTGCGGACCCCTGTGCCCCTTGGCCTCCACCACTGGACCTCCTGTTTTGCATAGATGGCCTTCTGAACCAGACATACAGCGTCACTAGCTTATGTCTCCAGTGTAACAGCTCCGTGGTTACAGTCCTTACTCCACTCAGCATTTGTTGAACAGCAGGCTGTGCCAGGCCCTGTGCTGCGTGCTAGATAAAGGAAAACAGTACCCCAAGCCCTTGGTTTCAGAAATCTCATCGTCTAAAGACAAAAACCTGATCAAATTTGAAAACTCAAAACGCCATGGCGTACCTTGATAGAAATTGTAGACGCAGTGTAGACAAATGGCCCTGAGGGGAGACCCCGGCCCCAGAGCCTGTGGGTGGGCCTGCAGAGAGGTGACACGGGGCAGAGCACTGATGGCTGAGCAGAAACCAGAGAGGCGTGGGTGGCATATGGTCCAGGCCTTGAGCGGACGCTCTCGGGGAGGCGGCGGCGCTCGCTGTCCCCGGGCTCTCGAGGGGCTTGCCAGCGTGCAGCGTGAGTCTGCGTCCTGAGCCGGCCGGCCCGACCACGGGCACAGGCTGTCTGTCCCACCTGCCGGGGCGGGCTCTGCGCACCCCGGGGCCTCCAGCACTGAGGCCTCCCATTTGACCGGGCCTCGTGCTCCGTCCTTGCTCCGTGGAGACTGCCACCTGCTGAGAGTTTCCTTGTCCTTGCCCTTTGCCCCCGAGACTTCCTGCCAGGTCAGCAGGTCAGGCTCCCGCCGAGGTGCTGGGGGTCTGGTCTGCCCTATTTCCTCCGCTGTCAAGTCCCGAATCTGCTCCTGCCTCACCCTCCACCTTCATCTGCCTGAGCCCGTTGAGGGTCGGTGGTGTGCTAAGCTGCTCAGCTGCCCGAGTGGAAGGACCCCGGCCCCGGCCCCTGAGAGGGCAGCAGCATCTTGAACTGGGCTGGGGGGGGCTGGCTTGTGTCTTGGGAGACCCCCCCCCCTTAGCGCTCAGGAAACACTTGCTTCGGGCCAGGCGACACTGAATACTCCGTGCACAGTCTGGTTTAACGCTTACCACGTCCCCTGGAGGGGGGTGTTTCCAAATTACAGATGAGAAAACTAAAGCTCAAAAAGATTGAGTAATCTGCCTGAGGTCACACAGCTAGGAGAGGGCAAGCTGGCCCGTGAACCCCTTAGCCCGTGCAGCCCAGAGGCTGGGACGGGAGGAGAGTTCAGCCCAGCTCCGTCCCTGACTCGGCGCCCCCAGGAGCGGGGCCACAGACCCTCCCTTCCTCCCTGCCTGCCAGTGCTCTGCCTCGGCCCCCACCCCACCCCCACCCCACACCCCCGTACTAACAGCCCTGAGGCACCCTTGTCCTGCTGTTCCGCTCCTCTCCCAGAGCGCCGCAGGCCCACTTCTGCACCCCGCTGACCAGACCGCCTCACCCCGCTGCCTCAAGCCCTCTGCGCCCCCCAGCCCCCCGGGATAGAAGGCACACGGGCGTGTCTCTCTGTGGCCCCTCAGCCCATCGGGTTCTCCCTTGTGCTTGGACGCCGGCCAGCCCTGTGCTCTGGCCTTTCCCTTCCCCACTCTGCTCGGCCTGGCCCTTGGGGTTCTGCTCCTGGGGGTCCTCCCCAGTGCTCCCTTTCCCCGCCACTGCGGAGCTGAACACACTCACTGCTCACATCCATGTCCCAGGGGGTATTCCCATGCACGCCCCGGGGGGGGGGGCCGGGGTGGATGGCGTGTGCTGGTGTAAGCGAGACGCGGTGCGGTAGGTCCAGGCTCCAGGGGCCCCGCCCCCAGACACCTTCCATGATTGGAGGCAAGGCAGTTGCGCCACCAGTAGGTTGGAAGTGAGTCTTGAGTGCTGACGGGGAGAATCCTGGACTCGTAGGCTCGCTGGGGCGGGCCACTGCAGCCTGGGCGCTGTGGGGTGAGAGGAGGGCCGTGACGGCCTCTCCAGGGCGTGGCAGCTCGGCTGTGGCGGGAGGCTCACCCCAGGCCAGCAGGGTCGTGAGCTGCAGTTAGGACGTTCTTAGGAGTAGACACCGTGAGCCACACTGTGGGCCGAGCAGCAGCTTGAAGTCTGGGGACCAAGGGAAGGCCGTGTGTCCAGAGGCCAGGTGAGCGGAAGCACAGGGCAGGCCACACCACGCGCGGGACTTGGTGCTACGTCGGGGTGGGGAGCCACCGGCCCAGCCTGAGCGCAGAGCGCCACGCTCACTCTCAAGTTCCACGAGCCCGCTGCAGCCGCGCCGAGGGAGGGGCGTCGGGCAGGGGCACGGCTGTGGGCTGGGGCCGCCCAGGTGTGCAGGGGGCAGCTGACGGCCAATCAGCCCAGAAACATGTGGGCAGGGCTCTCCTTCCACACCTGGGAGGGTGGGCTCAGCTCAGTGTCGAACCCATCTGTCCCCACACTTCTGCACTCTGCCCAGGTGTGAGGGAAAGGGCCAGAGCTGACCTCTTATCAGTGGCTCCACAGGGACTTTTGACTGGTGATTTGTAAAACGTCAGATGAGAGTGGGCCATCGGAGCAGACCTCGTGCAGATGGCCTCGTCTAAAGCGTGACTCAGGAGCGGCCCCTGGGCTGCCTCAGTGTGTGCGGTCAGCCCCTGAGCACCAGCTGCTCTTCCAGTCTGCGTCTGCTGCCCGTCACACGCGGCCCCGGGTGTGATCAGGTGCGCCTTCCGTGAGGTGTGTTCCCCGCACGCCTGTTCACGGCACGCGTGCCCCCCAGGTTTCAACGATGACTTGTTTGTCTGTAGTTTAAATCCTTACGTAAACAGAATATTAATTTTGATATGTGATTAGAACATTTTTTTTTGTAGGCTTTACCACCAGCACCTGTTCAGAATCACACAAATAAACATCAGGTATTCAGTGCATCTCTTCAAGACCATATTTACCCGAGCTGCTTTGGGAGCACTCCAGAGTGGACTAGTTCTAAGTTTATAAGTCTTTGGGGATCAGAAGTGATGAATGATAAGAACTGGAACCCTGGCACTTACTTGCCAGATACAATTTCTGGTAAGGAACTCGTTAAACCTTCGTTGGAGTTTACAGAGACCTGAGCTGAGCCGATGCCACCTGTTGCCACAGCTCCCCAGCAGGTCCCAGGCCGCTCCTTCCCCTGGCTTCCGCTGAGGGCGGCAGGCCCCCACCCCGTCGGGCTGCTGGTCAAGTCCCGCTGCACCGACAGAGCCGTGCAGGCACTGGGCTTGGCAGCTGGGAGCCTGTGGCCTCAGACATTGGGTCTCCCTGCCCCCGGGCTGCGGAGCGTCTGGGCTCCGGGGCGTGGTGGTCAGCTTTGGTTCCCTAGCAGTGGTGACCACCAGAGCTCGGCCCGGGCAGCGGGGTGCTGTGGCTTGAATGCTGTGACTTCCGTTCCTTCCTTTCCCCCTGCTCTGCCCCTACATGGGCCCTGTCCCTGCTAACAAGCACCTCCCCATGGCCACCTCAGCTGCTGAGGCTCCGGTGCCTTCCTGGCAGGACACGGCACAGATGAGGGCTGCCCGTCTGCCTCGTCTCTGTCGTCCATGTGAGGACGGCCCTGGGGGCCCCAGCCCAAGCCCTGCATGTGCTCGAACAGCAAGCTAGGCTTGATGTCTGGTCTGTGCTTGGAAAGGGTTTCTAGCTGTGTGACCTTGGGCAAGTTACTTAGCCTCTCTGGCCTCAGTTTCTTCATCTTTAGGTTAGACATTAGAGTGCTAAGCTCAGAAAGTGGTGTTAGACATTGAATAACTTTGGGAAAGCACCCAGCATAGGAATCGGCACATAGTAGGTGCTCAGTCAGTGTTTCTTAGATACAGACCAGCTGGCGAGCGTCGTCGCCGTGGACTGCTAATCCTGCAGCCCCCAGTGTTCGTAGTTCAGTCAGTAGCTGCTCTTTAGATTTGACCTAAGCCTGTGTCTTTTGGAAGCATTAATTTTCCCATTCTTCTCTGAAGGGAGTGACTTATTAGGGCCAACACTCTCAGAAGCAAGACCTGAAGCTCCTCCGCCTCCATCTGGCAGTGAAACGGCTGCAGTTTCCGATAATAAAGAGAAAAAGGGTGCTGCGAAAAAGAAGTGTTTGTATAATTTCCAAGACGCTTTCATGGAAGCAAACAAGGTTGTGATGGCCACGTCGTCAGCCACGTCCTCCGTGTCCTGCACGGCCACCACGGTGCAGTCCAGCAGCAGCCAGTTCCGCGTGTCGTCCAGGAGGCCGCCTTCCCTAGGTAAGGCCGCCCGCTGGCCGGGCCCTGCTTCCCTAGGGGGCCCCGGGCTTGGCTGTTGCCCAGCGCCTCGGTGACTGCCTCCTCCTCAGCGTGCCCAGAGGCGTCAGTGTAAGTGACACCCACAGGTGCCCGGGCCCAGGGAGCGTGTCCTCTGGCCGTGACGAGAATGTTGCTGTCACGCTGACCCCTGGGGCTCTGCCACGCTGCGTGCCACCTTGGCGCTCTCCGCACCGTGTGCTGTGAGAGGAAGAGGGCACTGCTTTCAGAACACGGAGAGAGGGATTTTCAGTCGCCTTGAAGCAGGAGCCTTGTGCGGAGCGAGCCGACAGGGTACCAGCCCGCCCGAGGTGTTGCCCTGCCGCTGTGCGGGCCCCTGGTGCGGAGGTGGTGTCGCCGCCGCCCTGATCTGAGCCCAGGGCAGAGCGGGCTTGAAGGCGACGTCAGAGGCACACGGGAGCAGGACCAGAGAGGCCTCGTGAGCCAGAGTTAGGGCTGTGTGGGCGTCGAGAGGAGTAAAGGAGGGGATGGCAGCACTCAGCCAACGTCTCAGGTCCTTCGGGGTCCTCAGGAAAGGGAGCTGGGGGTCGGGGGCTCTTAGGGTCAAAGCTCACTGCTGCCTCGGATACACAACCCATGCGAGCAGAGGCCGCTCCGCGCCCACCCAGAGACTGCCAGGGAGGCGTCCTCACGGGTTTCAGACGTGGGGTCTCTGTTTGGAGATGGCAGCAGTCCCACTGTCTGGGCGCCGTGCTCACGGGTTGGCTCCGCCGGCTCCTGCACGCAGACTGAGGTCGCCAGGCTGCCGGGAACTGGTGCCTTAGGTGCCCCTTGGGGTCAGTGGGAGGACCCTGCACCACCTTCACAGGACTCATGCCCCCAGCGTTTCTGAGTCCAGAATTGTGGACAGCTGGCCTCAGCTCAGGAGAGGTCAGAGTTGCGGAAGGAAGAAAGGAAGTTTAAAAGACCCTGGGCTGGGGGAGAAGCCGCCAGAGGCTGTGGGTGAGGCCTGGGTGGGCTGTGCCTGCGACGGTCCTCCCGGGGGCGCTGCATCCGCAGCCGGGCTGCCGTGCTGGCTTTCCTGCCGAGACGCGTGTTCTCAGGAGCCCGGGCCACACGCCCAGGGCTGAGCAGCTGCCACCCCCACGTCAAGCCACGGGCAGGTGTGTGTGGGAGAAAGTAAACGTAGCAAAGCAGTGGTGAGTCTCAGAGCCAGACGAAGGGCAAGTTTTCTATAGAGTGGAACGTTTTCGGACCAAAAGTTGGTTTTCAAAAAAAAGCAGCTGGCAGTGAGAGAAAGGCCGCAGGCGGTGACTCCAGCATCTCTGTCGCAGGTGACGTCTTTCACGGCATCAACAAGGAAGACCACAGGCACGGGGTGCCGGCAGCCCCCAGGAGCAGCCCCACGGGCCTGGCCCCGCTGCCCGCCCTCGCCCCCGCCGCCCTCTCAGCAGCCTCCACGCCTCACCTGGCCAACATCGCAGCTGTGTCCTTCCCCAAAACAGCCGCCTCCCCTGGCTTTGTGGAGTCGCTCAAGAGCTTCTGTCCTGCTCCCGTGGCCCCCCCGCCCCCCACCACCGATGGCTCTGTCAGCGCGCCCCCCAGCGTCTGCAGGTGAGCCCCGCCTGGCGGGGAGGCTGGGGCAGTGCTCCCTGACCCCCCAGGCGTGAGGGCAGGCACCGTTGGGCGTTTTGGACAGTTAGGCTTCCCGGGGTAGAACTGGTGGTAAAGAACCTGCCTGCCAGTGCAGCAGACCTGGGTTCCATCCCCATGTC
>NW_011372880.1:0-654 GCF_000754665.1 Bison bison bison
CCTGCACTTTACCGTGGAGGGGTGTGTGTACACACACACACAGACACACACACACACAGAACACTTCTGGAATGAGAGAAGTATCAGTAGCTGCCTCTGGGGAGGGAAGATTGTAAGGGGTAGGTGTCTTAGTGACAGCAAAATATTTATTACAAAGCACCTTTTGTGTTAGCATATATTCTTTTTTTCAAATGACAAAATGTTAGTCCATTTTGACAAGTCATATGGGTTTGAAGAATGACAAAACAGGATGATTAAGATATCACATCTGTGGGGAACTATAACTATACTGTGGGGAATATTTCTTTTGTCCTCACTCTTTACCTCAACTTCCTAGTCAGCCTGCCATTGACCTTAAATCCTTGTGAAAAGACTTTTCATATTAGCTGCATTTCATGACAACTTTTTGAAACTGTAGCATTGGAATAGCTTTTGTTAACATTTGGATAGTAGATAAAATAATCCACCTCTACCAGAAATTGCACTTGGTTCTATAAACCAGTTATTAAACCCAGTTTATCACTGGAAAGAAAGATTTTTAATATTTATTTGTACGTGGCTTACCACAAGAAGCATCACACATAGTAAGTGCGCAAGTTGCTTTTCTGTCTACAGTGGGACCTGGTTCAGTTCAGTTCAGTCGCTCAGTCATTC
>NW_011372881.1:0-903 GCF_000754665.1 Bison bison bison
GGGAAGGGACGTGGGTCCTTGGCTGCGAGAGGGGTGCAGCGCGGGGCGGGGCTGCAGGACCCTGCGGCCGAGGCTCCAGACCCGCCTGTTCTCGCCACAGTTGGAGGTAGACCTGCTGAAAGCAGAGAACGACCGGCTGAAGGTGGCCCCAGGCCCCTCGGCGGGCTCCGCTCCTGGGCAGATCCCGGGATCTTCGGCTCTACCCTCCCCTCGTCGCTCCTTGGGCCTGGCGCTCACCCATTCCTTCAGCCCAAGCCTCGCAGACACAGGTACCTGTTGGGGCGAAGGCCCTGGGCGGGTGAAAAGAAGGAAGGTATTCCCCCCTCACGCACTCTGGTGCGGCTTCCGGGGTCAGAGAGGTACCAGTGCTACGGCGAGCCGACGCCAGAGTCCTGAGACACCAAGGATCGCTGTGGTCCTGAAACCCTCTTCGCTCTTTGGGCTTGGACTCCTGGTACTTCTTTGGGGTAGATAAAGACTTTGTGGAAAGGGGAGTGGCAGAAGGTGTAGGGTAGTCTGGGGTGCCCCAGCCAGCCTTCCTGTCCCCACCTCCAGACCTGTCCCCCATGGATGGCATCAGCACCTGCGGCCCAAAGGAGGAGGTGACCCTCCGGGTGGTGGTGAGGATGCCCCCCCAGCACATCATCAAAGGGGTAAGGAACTCGGGGGGCGTGACACCGTTGTTTCCACCCAAGAAGCCTTGGCTCTGAGGACCCCCAAGCCCAGCGTACGTGGCTCCTGAGCCGCCCACCTTGGTCTCACAGGACTTGAAGCAGCAGGAGTTCTTCTTGGGGTGCAGCAAGGTCAGCGGGCAGGTTGACTGGAAGCTGCTGGACGGCGCTGTTTTCCAGGTGTTCAAGGTAAGAGGTGCAGGAGCTCAGGGGCTGCCGGTCCTCTGAGAAC
>NW_011372882.1:0-1144 GCF_000754665.1 Bison bison bison
GCATCCCTGTTGTTTTCAATGAACTTGCAATGCAGTTAGGGAGACGACCTTCAGGTCTACCCAGGTGTGCTCACACAGGCAGCTAGCCAATAACGGAAAATCATATGTAAATGACAAATGCAAGAGTCCACGGACTGCAGACGCACTGCTAACGAGATTCTGAAGAATGGGATTTTAATATGAGCATGTTCAGGGAAAGTGTCACAGACGACCAGGAACCTGGACTGTAACTTGGGAGGATGAATGGGATCCATAATGACCTAGCGATGAGAGAGAGGAGATTCCAGGACAAGGACTGAGCTCAAGCCAATGTATGGAGGTTTGAATATGCTAGGGTGTTTGGGCAGAAGTGAGGAGGGCAGCTTTGTAGTGGGCAGAAAATTATGATGACTTTGATCAAGTTGGGCAAAGAGGCTGAGGCTGTGAATACGAGATGAATAAAGACATTACATTGAAGGCAATGGGGACTCTTTAGAGGTCTTAGAAAAGAGAAATGCCAAAATAAAAGTGGCATTTTAGAACTCTTAACCTTGCACCATTGCATCTAAAGTCCTTCTGAGGAGAAGACTGAAAAACTCGATTGCAGCAGTCTAAGAAAAATCTCATCTATCTCCTCTTTGACTAAATTTCCTGTCATGCAAACATACAAAACATTTCTAATTTAGCCTGAGGCATCCTTTTATTTCAGGAAAAAATAACCCCATTGCATATAAGTAAAATAAATTCAACCCCAGTCTTGTAAAGAACTATCCCAGAGAATTATTAAACAGATTTTCTATCTTATTTGTAATACATCAAATAGGATGAGGGTAGAAAGGGACTGTGGTTTCAGTTTAGAAAGAAGTAAGCATTCAGAATACTTTGTTAAACTCCTAAATTCTTGCTCTAAAGAATAAATGGAGGGGCTTCCCTGGGGGCTCAGTGGTAAAGAATCCTCCTGCCAATGCAGGAGACACGGGTTCTGTCTCTGGTCCATGAAGATCCCACATGATGCAGAGCAACTAAGCCCATGTACCACAACTACTGACCCTTCGTGCCACAGTTCGAGAAGCCCGCGCACCGCAACTAGAGAAAGTCTATATGTAGCAACGAAGTCCCAGAGCAGCCAAAAATAAATAAATAAATATATTTTTTAAAAGAAACC
>NW_011372883.1:0-603 GCF_000754665.1 Bison bison bison
CGCATGTCCTTTGCGTCTCACACTCAGGTTTCCAAAGCCGACACTAGATGGAGTCAGGCTCAGTCGGGAAGCCGATAGACCCGAGAGTGGAGACGCAAAGGACATGCGGGCCGTTCTCCGTAGCAGAATTTTGCCCCTGCTTTTGGTCGTCTAGGAATGACATCCCGTCTTCCTGTTTTGCAGGTTAAACCTCAGTTTCTCTGAAAGGTGAGTTGTAAGAGTGGCTGATGGCTCGTACCCAAAGGAGGGAAGGCCGTCCCCTTCCTGTCCTGTGCGGGCTGGAGGCTCTCCTGCACGACCCCTGCAGGATGGGAGGGGGATTGCTAGGCATGGGCCGGAAGTCGTGGTGTCAGGCTGGCTGTGACGTCAGGAATCAGCATTTCTTTGGGACAGCTGTGGCAAGTCCTAATCTGGCAGTACTTTGGCAAGATTTTAAATGAAGTTGTGGGGCATGTGCCTCATTAGAGCTGAGAAAACTGGGTTTTAACAGCAAGATGGTTAAAGTTTTATCTTAATTGATTTGGTTTTCCAAGACCTTCTTTTTGACAGAAGCCAGTCAACTGTAGCCACCTTAAACCATTTGATGGAAAAAAAAAAAAATCC
>NW_011372884.1:0-1230 GCF_000754665.1 Bison bison bison
AAGTCACTATATAGTCCATGATGCCTTATTCAACAGGTTTAAATCATATCAATCTATTCTCTGAATTTCTAAATTTCTATTTCTTTTCCTATTATATCACACTTAATATTAAAATTCGTAAGAATATATATGTATGTATGCATCTGTGTGTATATATGTAAATTAATATCTTGTTGCCTGCATTGGAGTTGTATTACTAAGTCATACATGAGCACTCAAAAGCTAGACTGCCTAGATTCAAATCTAGTTCTACAGTTGACTAATTGTGTGTCCTTGTGTAGATTACTTTATCTCTCTATGTGTCTCAGTTTCCTCAAAATCAGGATAATAATTGTAAGTTTTGCATAGGGTTGCTTGGTGGTTTAAGTGAATTGATATACATATGAAGTACTTTGAATAGTGCCTGGCACATATAATGATAGGTAATAAACATTATCTATCATTATGCTTATGTACTATATATTTCACATGTTTTATCTCATTTAATCTGGGAGGTGGTTAGAGCAAAGATTGTTATCTCCATTTTACAGATGAATAACTAAAGCTTGAGAGGTTAAGTGACTTGTTGAAAGGTCACACAACAAGTGAGCTATCTTAGTGTTATTGAAGGGTTAATTATAAAGTAGAATAGAAAATTTATGAGAGAGAGGAGCAAAGGGCCTCTGGGAATTTAGAAGTTCTTCTGGCTGGGAGAATAGGGAAGAATTGTGATGATGAGGAGGAAGCAATGAAGAAGGAATGGGTAGTACTAACCTTGATAAGAGTAAGGCCATTCCAGGCAGAGTGGACCCAAGTAAGGTGAGGGGTAGTGAAGGAGGTGGAGTGTTCCTCCTTCTACATTCTACTGCTGGTATAGAAGACCTGAGTCAAGAGGAGAATGACCCTGAAGAGAAGGCACCAGGGCATGAAAGCCATGTGAGGAGCAGGCAGGAGTAGTTCTATGGCACAGGTAGGAATATACTGTGTACTGTAGGAGTGTACTATGTGAAAGAGGGACAAGAAGAGCCTGCAGTGGCAAGTCAAGGCTTTGGACCTGTATTCTAAAATGAAGTGAATTCACTCAGTCGTGTCCAATTCTTTGTGACCCCATGGACTGTAGCATACCAGGCTCCTCAGTCCAGGGAATTTTTCAGGCAAGAGTACTGGAGTGGGTTCCCCTTTCCTTTATCAAGGGAACTTCCCGACCCAGGGATCAAACCCAGGTCTCCCACATTGCAGGCAGACGCTTTA
>NW_011372885.1:0-593 GCF_000754665.1 Bison bison bison
TAAGCAATATCATACAATATTTCTCTGTCTGACTTACTTCTTTTGCAGTTCATTCATTCAGCAAAGATTATTTGTGATCACCATAACCCTGTCCCAGGCTAGAAGCTGGTGACAAAAAGCTGAACGATATATGATACCTGTGCCCAGGTCCTGAGAGGACAAGTGTTACATGAATGTAAATACAAATGTTGGGTGGTCGTACATCATCTGAAGTGTTCCTTAATTTTCCTTTCTCTCCTAGGGTGGTTTCTCTATCCCTACCTCACCTAGATACTTACTCTGTGTTTTAATATTTTTACTAGCCTTTCAAAATCTTTCACTTCTATGCTACAACCAGCACATTAAATATCCCTATCATTTCAAATCCACTCAATACACCATTTCCATTTAACTGCTTTGGTTTAAAAGATTAGAAGAAGAACATGTGATAAAATCCACAATTAAAATGTTATGAAAGGATGCAAGAGAGACATGAAGTGTTTCGTTTTCCGTATTAGTTCATATATTAAAGAAGACACTTGGTCTAACACAATGGTGATGAAATATCAGGAGATTTATCTGAAAGTATGTATTTCTGCACCTCAGTAGTTATA
>NW_011372886.1:0-1650 GCF_000754665.1 Bison bison bison
TTCTTCGTTTTTATCATTACAAAAAAAAAAAAAAGTGTCTGCTGTGTTAAATGTTAGTTGGTTTGATCACCCCAGGATCAGACCCGCATCTCCTGCATCGGAAAGTGGCATCTTGACAGCGGAGCTACCAGGGAAGCCCTCGCCTCACGCTTGTTGGGAAGATCCCCTAGGGAAGGAACTGGCAACCCACTGGGGTACTCTTGCCTGGAAAATCTCATGGACGGAGGAGAAGCCTGGTGGGCTACAGTCCGTGGGGTTGCAAAGAGTCGGACACGACTGAGCGACTTCACTTTCTCTTCTTTCTTTTCTCTTCACAACCCCCTTAGGGCCTCCGAAGGGACAGAGAAACCCTGGTCGTCCTGGACTCTTCCGTTCCTCCTGTCTTCCAAGTAGAAGACAAGATGCCGTGAGCAGATTCCCTGCGTGGACCACGGGCGTGGCCGCGACTCTGATGTGGCTGGAAGCAAGATCCAATGCCTGAGGGTCCCTGGATGGGCCCTCCTTTGCGAAACCGGCATGCCATCCCAGGGGTGCAGGGTGGGGGGGGACCCCCTGCGAGGATCCAGCCCATCTCCCCATCACCTGTCTTGCGAAGCCATCACGAGGCGGTCAGGACCCGCGAGCCGGTGTCAACCTTCCCCCGGGGCGGGGGGCCATGCTGGCATCTACAACCTCCATCCACCCCCCAGGGGTGGGGGCGTTCCCACCCCAGCCCCGCCCACCTGGCCCGTGCCTCCTGGGGAGTTTCCATCCGCCTCGCCCCCGCGCGCAGTGGTAACTCTCCGGGTG
The DNA here is from genome assembly GCF_000754665.1 of Bison bison bison. Lineage (NCBI taxonomy): Eukaryota > Metazoa > Chordata > Mammalia > Artiodactyla > Bovidae > Bison > Bison bison. Next base: position 790 of record NW_011372886.1, read on the forward strand.
GGGACCCTGCCGCCCAGCGGGGCCTCCCACGGGAAGGCTCTCCGCTTATTCCCGGCTTGACGCGTCCGGAGGACAAGCAGCTTCAGATCGCACCATCACCGTTTACGGCAGGCGCCGCTGCGGTCCGACCCTCCTCACGTCTCAGATGCAGCCCCGTTCGTCTTGACAAACGCGCCCGCGCGCCCGGAGCTCTTCGGCTTCGTCCCGTACGTGCAGGAGAAAGACGCCCAAGGGATCCCAGCTGCTCTCCTTGCCGACGCTCCCCACTCTGAGGGGGTTTTAACCCGTCTGCCGCGAGAAGACACCCGGATGGGGAAGAAAAGAGAGTGACCCTGGAAAATACAAGATGCTGGGGACTTTGCAACCGGGACAAGAGGGTTCTGGGACCTCCCCCAAAACGCACCCAGTAGCGTCGTCTCTCTCTGGGACTCTCAAGGATGCCGCAGTGATCTTTCCACGTTGCACCATGGATAAGACTTGTGGGAGCCCTTCCAGGCAGCCACGGAGGACTCTGGAGCATTTATTGTTAATATTTTTTTTCCTGTCTGCTCTGTTTAAACCGAGAGGGATCCAGGTTGACGGCGGAGGTGGGCCCCCCGCCCTGGGGGGTGCGTGTGTGTCTGTGAATGTCCCCGCCGGTGCCGACCCCCAGCCCCCACTGACCCGTTCTCAAGCTGCTGATGAGCGTTTTCTACGTCTACCCCCCACCCACCCCCCGCTCCCCAAGCGCTCCGTCTTTCTGTCCCGCGGGTGTGGTCTGTGGCGCCTCTGTTTTATCTCGTCTCGTGGCTTCTGCCTGCCCCCTGCGTGGAGACGGGCAATAAAGAGAAAAGCTATTCCAGACATTATGGCTATTCCACA
>NW_011372887.1:0-1512 GCF_000754665.1 Bison bison bison
AGGGAGGCCTGGCGTGCTGTGATTCATGGGGTCGCAAAGAGTCGGACACAACTGAGCGACTGATCTGATCTGAAGCTAACCAAGCAAAAAGTTCAGTCGTCACACATGAGAAAGAATTACTTTACAGAATTACTTCAGAAAAGTCATTAACCAAACAAATAGCAACAATAACAAAGACAAACAGAAAAACAAAACAAAACATAAAACACCTTGAACATAAAAAAGAATCTAATTTCAGGAGTTGCCACATTGTATTTTTCAAAGAAAACAGTTTGAGACATTCAAAGAAACGTGAAAGATTGGTTCATACATGGTGGGGAAAAGAAGTCAATAAGAACTGTTCCTGAGAAAGCCCAGACACTGGAATTACTAGACAAAGACTTTAAATGAGATGTTTTAAATATGCTGAAATAAAGGAATGCAAGTTTCCCGAACTAAAAGCAAAATATGAAAATGATGTCTCACCAAATAGCAATCATCATCAAAGAGATAGAAATTATAAAATTAATGGAATAGAAAGTATGGAATTGTAAAGTACAATGACTGAAATGAAAAACTCACTAGAGGGACTTGACAACAGAATTGAGCAGGCAGGAGAAAGGATTAATGAGTTGCGGATAGGTCAATTAAGATTTTTGAATTTGAGGAGCAGAAAGAAGGAATAAAAAGAAAAATAAACAGAGCTTCAGAAACCTCTTGGACACAGTGAAACATAGGCACAGTAGGTGACTCAGAGAAGAGAGTAAAAATGGGGCAAAAAGTATACTTGAAGAAATAAGGTTAGAAAGCTTCCCAAATTTCATTAAAAAAGAAAAGATGAATCTACGCATCTGAGAAACTAAACAAATCCAAGTAGGATAAATGTAAAAAGATCCACACCTAGACACATTATAATAAAATTGTCAAAAGACAAAGAGATCATCTTGAAAGCAGCAAGAGAGAAGTGACTCATTTGATACACAAATTACTCAATAGATTGGCAGCTAATTTCTCATTGGAAACAATGGAGGCCAGAGGCAGTCAGATTACACTTTAAAAGTGCTGTAAGAAAAGACTGTCAATTAAAGAATTCCATATCCAGCAACACTTTTCTTCAGAAATGAAGGAGAAATTAAGACATCCTCAGATAAACAAAAACTAAGAGAGTTTATTGCTGGCAGATCTGCCCTACAAGAAATACTAAAGTGATATTTTCAGGCTTAAATGAAAGAACACTAGGTAACAACTTGAATGCACATGAAAAAAAGTCAACTGTTAAATTTAATTACATAGATAAGTATGAGACAATATAAATGTATTTTTTTCATTATAACTCCTTGTTTTGATCACCGCCTCTTCATTGGTGAAGGATGGATTCCCCATTCTAGGTTTATGGGGATGGCTAGGACTGATGAGATGGATGCTGCTGCTGCTAAGTCGCTTCAGTCGTGTTCGACTCTGTGCGACCCCATAGACGGCAGCCCACCAGGCTCCCCCGTCCCTGGGATTGTCCAGGCAAGAACACTGGAGTGG
>NW_011372888.1:0-1368 GCF_000754665.1 Bison bison bison
CATTCATTCATCTGTAGGAAATCGACTACTGCTTGAATCCTGACTTAGGAGACAGTTTGGAGCCCATACTTCTGTGTTTGTGTGCTTAGGGGATCCTTGCAGTTCAGGGCCCCCACCCAGCCTTCTTGTAGAGAAAAGGAGATGTCATTTGAGACAAAGGCAGAGCCAGAAATTGGTCCTGTGTCTGAAACCATGGCGGGTGCAGTTGAAGGAGAGCACGTGCCCTGCAGAACGGGAGGGGACATGGCCGGACTTGGTGGCAGAGCTCTTTCAGGGTGAGGGGCTGGGGCTGTCAGAGGTGGGGAACCCCTGCTCCCCGGGTGGATGAGGTGTGAGGAGGACTGCGTAGACAGTGGAGGAAGAGGAGGTGGACACGGCCTCCTGCTCTTGGGGGTTTTTGGGTAATGAGGAGGGACCTGGTGCCAGGAACCGAGGCCTGGCACAATTGGGGGGTTAAGACGGAGAAGCCTGGGGCCTGGTCACCATTCCACTGTGTGTCAGTGAGAGTGAGAGATGAGAAGAGGAAGAAGCCGTGGGGCAGGAGGGGCCTCTGTGCTCTGAAGACAGTGGGCCACAGCGGCTGGTGTGAGGGAGGGATGTCTCTAGGAGGCAGCTCTCGAGGGGTCACGACAGTGACTTAGCAGCACAGGTGGGACTTCGGAGTGGGGCTTGCAGGCAGTGTGAGCTGGGTGGGGGGCACTATGCTGGCTCAGGAGGAAGGAAGTGGGGACTGAAAACCTGGCTCACAGGCACGGCGTATTTGGTGGGACCTCCTAGAGGAACTGGTTACCTTGTCTCTGAGACCTTCTCCGGGAGGATAGAGCTTCGGGTGAGGAGGGGGAAAGAGATGGAGGGTGCACCCCGCGAGGGGACTGGGAGGTGATGGTTGGGGGGGCGACCCAACCCGGAGGCCTCTGTGGCCCTCAGAGGACCCTCAAGGGTCCGCAGTCCACAGTGGGACTGTGTCGTACCCCCTACCCAGTTCCCAAGGGTGCTCTGGCCCCAGGCCCTTGGTGGAAGTGGAGCAGAGAAGGGAGCAATTCTGTCAGGAGGGAAGGGAGACGGGAGGGAAGACAGGTGTGGCTCCGGGAGATTTCAGACTTCCATCTCCTGTGCAGCACAATGTTCCTTGCAAATCCATCGAGCAGAGCAGCGTGTGACCCCGAGCAAGCTGAGCTGGTTGTTGGCCCTGACCACGTGCAGACGTATGGGGTGTCCTGTCCTTGGAGGAGGGCCCTATCTCCCGGGTTTAGGGACTCCTGCATGTGAAGGCACCACCCTCTTCCCAGGGACAAGACTGAGCAGAGCCCAGGAGGTCCTGCAGTGCAGGTGGCTCACAGTCAAGGCTGGCCACCCTGCCTCTCAGCA
>NW_011372889.1:0-776 GCF_000754665.1 Bison bison bison
ACTATTACACTCTAAGCCATATAAACCCTAAAGTGTGTAAGAGTGCAACCACAGGATTATTGAATCATCCCTGCTCTAATGAAGTTTGTTAAGGATAATGATGCAGTTTTATTTAGAACTTTTTATTTTCCTCTTCCGTGACTTAAGTCAAAGTGTATTACTTACAAATTAGAGATTCTAAGATCTGTTGGTATCCAAGAGATTCTCATACATAGTTTGCCTAAAGAGCATCTTCCATTAACTCCAGAAGTGAGGTTGGGTAGCCGAGCACCTGGATCAGAGATGCCCTCTCTGCTGGTGTCTCCAGTTGCTAGTCTTCCTGCCCAGGTCTCTTGTGTGTGCAGCAGGAGGACAAGGCTCTGCCTTCACGGGGCTCCTGTTCTTATGGGGACGGATGTGCCAAAGAGGGAGTGAGAGTGACATCCTAGCCTCTCTAAAAAGCTGGTGCCTAATGGGGTCTGAGTGACATGAAGGTAGGGGTCACACAGTCATCTAGGGGAGGGGTCTGCGGCAGGGAGTCCTGAGGAAGGAGCTGAACTGGCAGGTTGGAGGAACAGCAGGAAGACAAGTGTGTCTGAGGAGAGTGAGCAGGGGATGTGGAGGGAGCTGGTCTCTGAGCAGTGGCCAGGGGACGGGAACTGGCATGGAAGTCTTGGATGGCCCAGAGCAGAGGAGCAATGTGGTCTGATATCAAATTTGAGAGATTTCTCTGATGGTCACTGGAGGGGTGACAGGAGAAGCAATTCCAGGTCTTAGTAAAGCTGAGAAGACAGAAA
>NW_011372890.1:0-577 GCF_000754665.1 Bison bison bison
CAAAATTCAAAAGTATCATTTAAGCTCTGATTATTTTTTCCAAGGAATACTGTGATTTTAACAAAACACTTAACTCTCTGAGCATATTATTGGATATGCTCCTGAAAAAGTAAATGTGCCTATAAAAATCTTAGTGGTCTATTACTAATCAACATTTTCATGGAGGCTCCACATATGACTTAATTTTAAATATGTCAAGCCATAAGGTGTATGACAATGTTTTCATTTTGTACTTGTATAGACATTGTCACAGCATTCTTACTTTTGTTGCCATTTGGGAGTATCTGTGGATTTCTTGTCTCTGTTCACCCTTTCTCCTCAGGTATCCATGGAAGGCCATATGTTGAACCAACGTGGTGCCCCCTGAAGCAGGTTTTCTCCTTTAAAATGTTATATTTTGCAGCATTCTATGTACCATCCATCTACATTCCATTATGTTGGCACAGGTCTGACCAACTTGCAAGTGGGCATAATGCCAAACACACAGATGGCATGGTGGGGGGGGGAGCCAAAAAAAAAAAACACCACAAAACATGTGACTTAACTGTGTGTACTGATGGCACAATTCCCAGACATG
>NW_011372891.1:0-577 GCF_000754665.1 Bison bison bison
ATGGTGGAGCTGGGGGAGGGTGTGATCCCTCTGAGACCTGCTCCTAGAAACAGAGCCTGCCCTTCTTTCTTGTCAAAAGAAGAGATGGCTGGAGGGGGCCTCTGGGCTTCTGCCTGTGCTTCCTCTAGGACCTGTCCGGACAGGGAGGGCATCTACAGGGGTGTGAGAGGGAGGTATGTCTTCATCAACCACTCCCCTTTAGTGACAGCAGCTTGTTGCCAGGGAGAAAGGGTACCCTGCTGCCCACCCAGGCCCATCAAATGGCTTCTCCGATCAGTTCCCTCAAATGTAAAGAGAGAGAGGGGGCCTGGTGAATTCTAAGGGTCTTTGCTGCTTCACTGAGCCCAAAAGGGAGACAGGGGTAGCAGCCACCTACCCTGGAAGAAACCCCTCTTGCCTTTGCTAGGCTCTGCCCTCAGAGATCTGAACAGAGGGGAAGGGTCAGAGTTGGGAATTTAAAGCAGAGTCCCTCCGCAGTGTGTGAGCCACCCCCTAATCCCCTCCCAGGCAAGACATTACCTTCAATGCCCTGTCTCCTTTACTGCTCCACACCCCTTCCCTCCTGCCCTCGAACTGG
>NW_011372892.1:0-805 GCF_000754665.1 Bison bison bison
GTTAAGGGGGCCACACTCAATCTTTCTGCTTTTGGGGGGTTGTAAGTTAGGGGAACATATAATAAAGGATGAATATTCAAATAGGGAATAGAATTTTACTGTATTATTCTGGAACAGTACTGACTCATTACACGAAGGGCTTCTGAATACTGGAGAAGGTGGCATAAGCTTAAGTCAAAATAGGTCTTTCTCCTCCATTCCCCTCTTGAACTGAAAACGGTATTCAGAGAAGACTCAGTTTTATAACATTAACTTTGAATACCTGACTTTATTGAACATCATTAGCTATTTTATACTCTCACTTACCCAATCTTAAATTTGTAAACGTATTTTTCAGGCTGTGTATGCATGAGTATTTCCAACATAAAGGATTTATAACAGATACAAATTTTTAACTTGTCCTTAGGATTTCTGAAAACACACACACACAGTGTTTTCTATAATCTATTTATCATGTATCTCCACAGGTAAGTTGACAACTTAAACCAACACAGACTTTTTGAGTCACAATTCTTTTTCTCAAAACTCTCAACATCATTGCATTGCTGTCTAGTCTTTCATGCTATAGAAGAAAATTCCCAGACAGCCTTTTTCTTTCCTGTGTGGGTAACTTTTTCCCCCTTGATTTCTAAAGGTTACATTTTCTTTGTTCTTGAATTTTCAATAAAATTGAAATAACAGACCTAGGTGTGAATTTTTAAACTTTGTAAATTTTAGTGATCTGTATGTCCAAATTGTCCACTCAGAAAAATTTGAAGTATGACGTATCATTTCATTGGTTATTTCTTCTCCTGTGTCCATTCTT
>NW_011372893.1:0-871 GCF_000754665.1 Bison bison bison
AAGAAAAGAGAAAAAAAAAAAGAAAAAAAAAAAAAAAGTTTCCTCCCAATAAACTATAAAATTCATATTTTAAAGCAGGGCAGGAAAGAAAAAAAAGCCAGACATCAACTTCTTTCTTCTGTGTTACTTTGGACCTGTTGCCTTCTGTCCTAACATGTAGACTGTGTCTGCTCTACACATGAACCACAGACCCTCCAGACACAGGATGGTGACGTTGACCACAGGAGTCCATTATGTTTTTCTTTCTCCTGATGCTGCCCACATACCTTCTTAAAGACTAGGAGGGGGTCCTGGCATTCCCAGGAGGCTCAGTGATAATGAATTTGCCTGCCAGTGCTAGAGATGCAGGCTCGATCTTTGGGTCAGGAAGATCCCCTGGAGTAGGAAATGGCAACCAACCTGCTCCAGTATTCTTGTCTGAAAAACGCCATGGACACAGGAGCCTGGTGGGCTACAGTCCATGGGCTCGCAAAGAGCTGGACACCACTGAACATATAATCCAACACCCTAGAAGGGGAAGTGGCAACCCACTCTAGTATTCTTGCCTAGAGAATTCCATGGACAGAGGAGCCTGGCGGGCTACAGTCCTTCAGTTCCGTTAAGTCCAGTTCAGTTCAGTCACTCAGTTGTGTCTGACTCTTTGCGACCCCACGAATCACAGCATGCCAGGCCTCCCTGTCCATCACCAGCTCCCGGAGTTCACTCAGACTCACATCCATCGAGTCCGTGATGCCATCCAGCCATCTCATCCTCTGTCATCCCCTTCTCCTCCTGCCCCCAATCCCTCCCACCTTCAGACTCTTTTCCAATGAGTCAACTCTTCACATGAGGTGGCCAAAGTACTGGAGTTTCAGCTTTAGCATCATTCCTT
>NW_011372894.1:0-1238 GCF_000754665.1 Bison bison bison
GAATGGCATTGAAACATGTAAAATATCATGTAAGAAACGAGTTGCCAGTCCAGGTTCGATGCACGATACTGGATGCTTGGGGCTAGTGCACTGGGACGACCCAGAGGGATGGTACGGGGAGGGAGGAGGGAGGAGGGTTCAGGATGGGGAACACATGTACACCTGTGGTGGATTCATTTTGATATTTGGCAAAACTAATACAATTATGTAAAGTTTAAAAAAAAAAAAACCCTGTGCCCATAGCACTGGACACACAGAGTCCTAACGACTGGACCACCAGTATTAGGAGTAGTTATAGGAAGATACCGGTTACCATATGAAGTGCTCTAACCTACCTGGTAACTTGTTACAACTTTTATATGGAAATAATTTGTTTGGTTCTTTTAGTATTATGAACTAGTCAGGTGTGTCAACAACCAGTTCAGCATTTTTAAATTCTAAAACAAAAATGTTTCATGTGTTATATGTAGGTTACAGAATTGTTTATGGATAGTAAAAATGAACTTAACCAGTTCAAATCTGACCTGCAAAATAAGACACAGGAACTTGAAACCACTCAAAGGCATTTGCAGGAAATGAAATTACAGCTTGTTGAAGAAGAATGTATCACCTTGGCTTTGGAAAGTACTGAGGAGAGACTTCATGATGCTGCCAACAGGGTTTGTCTTTTGCTTTTATTTGTAGTCACGTTAAAGTTAAAGAATGGCTAGAAGTATTGACAAAGGAGGCAAGAATATACAATGGAGAAAAGACAATCTCTTTTACAAATGGTGCTGGGAAAACTGCTCAACCACTTGTAAAAGAATGAAACTAGAACACTTTTTAACACCATACACGAAAATAAACTCAAAATGGATTAAAGATCTAAACGTAAGACCAGAAACTATAAAACTCCTAGAGGAGAACATAGGCAAAACACTCTTTGACATACATCACAACAGGATCCTCTATGACCCACCTCCCAGAATACTGGAAATAAAAGCAAAAATATACAAATGGGACCTAATTAAAATTAAAAGCTTCTGCACAACAAAGGAAACTCTAAGCAAGGTGAAAAGACAGCCTTCAGAATGGGAGAATATAATAGCAAATGAAGCAACTGACAAAGAATTAATCTCAAAAATATAGAAGCAATTCCTGCTGCTCAATTCCAGGAAAATAAACGACCCAGTCAAAAAATGGGCCAAAGAACTAAACAGACATTTCTCCAAAAAGACATACAGATGGCTAACAAACAC
>NW_011372895.1:0-566 GCF_000754665.1 Bison bison bison
CATTAGGTTATTATTCACCCTTTATGTTTGCCTTTTCTTCTCTCCTGTCAGTACATTCCATTAAAAAAAATCTTGTTCAATAACTAGCTGGCTGAGTTCATTTTCTCATAAATTTATTCATATCACAGTAGCTACTTGGCAAAGAATTCTACAAAATTCACTGACCTTAAAAACCAGATAGGTGTGAGGGATGCTCTTAACTCTATATACCAAATAAGAGGAATATTTACAACATGATGGTTTTTAGATACTGGAGGTTTCAGTCTGAAAACCAGTACCATAACTCTATATACCAAATAAGAGGAATATTTACAACATGATGGTTTTTAGATACTGGAGGTTTCAGTCTGAAAACCAGTACCATAACTCTATATACCAAATAAGAGGAATATTTACAACATGATGGTTTTTAGATACTGGAGGTTTCAGTCTGAAAACCAGTACCATAACTCTATATACCAAATAAGAGGAATATTTACAACATGATGGTTTTTAGATACTGGAGGTTTCAGTCTGAAAACCAGTACCATAACTCTATATACCAAATAAGAGGAATATTTACAACA
>NW_011372896.1:0-2201 GCF_000754665.1 Bison bison bison
AGTGTAATTGTGTGGTAGTTTGAGCATTCTTTGGCATTGCCTTTCTTTGGGATTGGAATGAAAACTGACCTTTTCCAGTCCCGTTGCCACTGCTGAGTTTTCCAAATTTGCTGGCATATTGAGTGCAGCACTTTCACAGCATCATCATTCAGGATTTGGAATAGCTCAACTGGAATTCCATCACCTCCACTAGCTTTGTTCTACCTTACCTACAGATGATTCCTTGTTTTCTGAGCACGCTCCCTAGCCACCAGAGGTCTCCCTCACCAATACATAATGGAGCACACACAAGGAGTTGTCCACAGTGGGTGGACTTGTGGGTCAAGCATTTAGGGCACTGGAGGTGCCTACAGATCTGGTAAGAGACCCCCAGGTGTGGTAATACCAGAGACTTTCTCCTCAATGCAATTCATTTAATACCCTTTAACAGTTTTATTTGCCTCTCTCCAGTCTCCTCCCTCCCCAAGTCATGGAGGTTTGGCCTCATTACTCTGGGTGCTGCTGGAGAAACCTGTTTCTCCAGTCACATCTGGCATAACTGGGGTAGCCAAACACTCACTCATTGCTCTTCTTTCCCCTTTGCAAGGGAGGTCAGTTTGGGGCTGCACTGCACAGGCCTACAAGGCCAGCACTTTCCCAGCTTTAAGACTGAAGAAAGAACCCAAAGTGAGCAACAGAGACATCAGTGGTTTAATGGATGAGGGTGCTTATGCATCTGAAGCAGGGTCCTAGACAGACATCCTGCCTTGTGTGGCAGACAGCAGGCAGGAAATGATGGCAGTCTTTGCTCCTAGAGGAAAGGGGAGATTCCCAGTTGTAGGGGAAGTTGATATATTTGGGCTCATTAGTTACCAGGGAAACCAGCAGAGGGCCACACCACTCAGTAACCCCTTTATAAGAACAATCATCACCTGGGGCCTGGGGCAAGTGTGTAGGAAAGTCAGTCATGTGAGTAGGGTGTAAGTGAAGCAGGTATTGGTTGGGCAGGGGATGTACAGAGAGCAAGAGAACAGCCATCTTGAGTGACCTGACCATAGAGTCAGCTGTTACTTCTTTAAACATTTGTCCTGTTCTTCTCTCTCTCTCTCCTCTCCATCTGATATTTCTATTATATTTATTTCAGGATACTTAACAGCATCCTGAAATTAGATATTTTAAATACTATATTGTAGTAACTCTTAGTACCTGCCCCCCTCCAGGGTTTGTTTTTGTTATTTGCTTTTTTATTTACTTAGTGATTGGTTGGATTACTTTAGTGAGGTCTATTTGGGTTTCCCTGGTAACTCAGCTGGTAAAGAATTCACCTATAATGCAGGAGACCCCAGTTTGATTCTTGGGCCAAGAAGTTGCCTTGAAGAAGGGATAGGCTACCCACTCCAGTATGTTTAGGCTTTCCTGGTGGCTCAGATGGTAAAGAATCCACCTGCAATGTGGGAGACCTGGGTTCAATCCCTGGGTTGGGAAGATCCCCTTGCAGAAAGAAATGGCAACCCACTCCAGTGTTCTTGCCTGGAGAATCCCAGGGATGGGGGAGCCTGGTGGGCTGCGTCTATGGGGTTGCAGAGTTGGACATGACTGAAGCGACTTAGCAGCAGCAGCAGCTAACTAGAGTATTTGGTCCAATTACATTTCATGCAATTATTAATATTATGGATTTAAGTCTGACATCTTTTTCTTTGCTTTCTATCTGTTTGATTTTTGATCCTCTGTTCTTTTCTTGCCTTCTCTTCTCTCTTCAACCCCATGGACTGTAGCCCTCCAGGCTCCTCTGTCCATGAGATTTTCCAGGCAAGAATACTGGAGTGGGTTGTCTATTCCTTCTCCAAGGTATCTTCCCAACCTAAGGATTGAACCTGGATCTCCTACACTGCAGGCAGGCTCTTTACTGTCTGAGCCACCAGGGAAGCTCTGCTCTTCTGTCTACCAAATATTATTAGCATTACATTTCAATTCCTTTATTTTTTTTTTTAACCATGCATCTTTTAAATTGTATTTAGTTGATCTAGGTTGATCTAGGAATTACTGAATGCTTTCTTAGCTCATGACTATCCCTAAATGTAATAATACACCACTTCAGACTTCAGAAATGTAAAAAACTTAAAATAGTACAATTTCATTCACCAAGTATTTTCTTTTTGCTTTTTTCATATGTGCTATTTCTACATATAGTATTGACATAACCTTAAATTTAAATTATTTTT
>NW_011372896.1:6263-6837 GCF_000754665.1 Bison bison bison
GGAAACAGTAGAAACAGTGTCAGACTTTATCTTTCTGGGCTCCAAAATCACTGCAGATGGTGACTGCAGCCGTGAAATTAAAAGATGCCTACTCCTTGGAAGGAAAGTTATGACCAACCTAGACAGCATATTCAAAAGCAGAGACATTACTTTGCCAAAAAAGGTCCGTCTAGTCAAGGCTATGGTCTTTCCCGTGGCCATGTATGGATGTGAGAGTTGGACTGTGAAGAAAGCTGAGTGCCAAAGAATTGATGCTTTTGAACTGTGGTGTTGGAGAAGACTCTTGAGAGTCCCTTGGACTGCAAGGGGATCCAACCAATCCATTCTGAAGGAGATCAATCCTGGGTGTTCTTGGAAGGAATGATGCTAAAGCTGAAACTCCAGTAGTGTGGCCACCTCATGTGAAGAGTTGACTCATTAGAAAAGACTCTGATCCTGGGAGGAATTGGGGACAGGAGGAAAAGGGGATGACAGAGGATGAGATGGCTGGATGGCATCACCGACTCGATGGACATGAGTTTGAGTGAACTCTGGGAGTTGGTGTTGGACAGGGAGGCCTGGCGTGCTGTGATTC
>NW_011372897.1:0-1304 GCF_000754665.1 Bison bison bison
GAGAAGAGGGAAGGGGAGAATAGGGGAAAGGAGAAGGGAGAAGAGGGGAGAAAGGGGAGGGGAAGGAGGGAGGGAAAGAACGGAGGGGAGGGGGAGAAGGTAGAGGAATTTAAGAAGAGACTGAAGGTGGGGTTGTTGGCTTTGAAATGATAGTTCAGAGATGTGCAGCTGAGACAGCTTTAAATCTGAGTGACTTTGGAAACAGGCTGCTTCATCTACCTTAAGATTTCCTAGTTCAAACCTCTTTTTCACTACAGTTTTACACACTTACTGTTTCATGGTGATGCCCTCATGTCACTCTGTACTCGACAGTGTCTTAATTTCTTCACAAGTGAAATAAATGTCCATGGTTCCTGGAAAAATTATGTTAGTGCCCAGGCCCTGGTCTCCTCACCTGTCCTCCACCCAGTTACCTCTCGAGCCTTCCTCCTCACATAGTACTGTAAAGGATTGGTCCACAGATCCTTAATGATGATCTGCCAGGAAAAGGAGCAAGTCAATACAGATCTGGCCAGACTCCAAATCTTTCCACGTGCCACCAAGAACTCAAAAGTCAATCATCAATGTTGCAGAGGCTCAGTGGTTCCCCACCTCAGCAATCCGGTTAGATCCTGCAAGTTGTAGTCAGAGAAGCAATTGAAGATGTTAATGATGCTGTTGTGGCACCTGTGGCTGTATGCCTCATATTCAAATATCTGGTATCACTGAACTGAAGTGAAATAAGATGCTCGGTAATCTGCAGGAAAAGGAGTATGGGAGAGGAGCCTAAACATACTTCAAGTTAAACTTACCCCTTTCTGGCCCTACTACCCAAATGAAATACTTCTTAACAATCACATCCTTCTGGAAATACCTGTTATTCCAAAAGAAAGTGATCTTCCAGCAATCAGTGAGATATCAGAGTTCTTCTACCTGCCAGGACAAAGTGGAGCAGGGGGAAATGAAACCGCTTTACAGGAGAGCTGTCCTTTCCTGTTTTCAAGTGTAAATCATTTCCCCTCCCCTTCCCAGCCACCTCCCTTCACAATATCAGTGTCCCCAGCCTTACCTTCAAGTTGGTCATGTAGACAAGCATGTCTGCATCTTGGTCAGTCATTGTGGCTGATATTTGGTGGTGGTTCATAAACTGCTTTAAGTCAACGAGGCTATAGATGCTTGAGGTGAAGAGGCTGGAAGAACAATGCTGTCCTAAAGAGCAGCCTGGCATTGTGTGACTTAAAATTGCAATTAGTAACTAGTCACATCACATCAGTGCAGACATGATAAGCTCCAAGCCTGTGCATATTAATGCACTAACACAAGGA
>NW_011372898.1:0-561 GCF_000754665.1 Bison bison bison
AGCAACAGTGTCTGGGCTTGAAACAGTCGAGAGCCTCTTGCATGTACTCTGAAAATAGCCCAAATATCTGAAAGAAGTTCCTACATGGATATATGCCACTATATATTAATCACATCTTTTCTTACCTTCTTATGCAATTATGATGTTCACATTGGGAACATAGGAGAAAAAAACAGACTGAGTGGATTTAGCACAAAGTACAAAAGAGCATCCACTCTCAAAGATTGTAATGCAATCTTTGTCCTTTCCAGATATGTTTCAGCAGTGGATATATAGTTTATTTCTCCTAAAGAGTATGGAAGTGAGTTGCTTGAAGATATTATAAAATGCCCATCATCTTTTTTTCTCAGAGCATCCACTCTCAAAGATTGTAATGCAATCTTTGTCCTTTCCAGATATGTTTCAGCAGTGGATATATAGTTTATTTCTCCTAAAGAGTATGGAAGTGAGTTGCTTGAAGATATTATAAAATGCCCATCATCTTTTTTTCTCAGAGCATCCACTCTCAAAGATTGTAATGCAATCTTTGTCCTTTCCAGATATGTTTCAGCAGTGGATATA
>NW_011372899.1:0-556 GCF_000754665.1 Bison bison bison
CACACACACACACACACACATTAAATCAGTGCTTAAAATTGCTTAAATTACAAAAAAGGACTCTATCTTAATTCAACAAGTTAAAAAAATGTTTCAAAGAAAAGTATGAGTTAATATGATAATCTGTGATTCTAAGTTAATATTTGAGTAGTATGGTCAGAAAATGAGTAATAAACTTCATATGAGAGAATCACCTTTCAGGAGAATTACAGAGTTAAGAGCTGCAATTAAGGAAGTTGTGTTACAATTAAGGAGGGTTTGATTAGTATGATTTTGTGTCAGACTGAATGAAAGTATGTGTATTCTTTCAAATGAGTAAACCAAATACCAAAGTGATAAAGGACGTCAGGGTGAAGGGAAGACAAAAATTGGAATCCCCACCCATGAAATGCATTCTGGGTAAAGGTAGTAACTCTGAGCATTGGTAGGTAAGGGATAAGTGATCTTAAGAAGTTCGTAAGATCAGTACATTAATAATTGTGATGGGGATAAGTGATCTTAAGAAGTTCGTAAGATCAGTACATTAATAATTGTGATAGGATTAAATAATTATTGC
>NW_011372900.1:0-1319 GCF_000754665.1 Bison bison bison
GCAAAATCATTTCCACTATTCTGAGGTTGCCAACAGCCAGAGGGCGAGCCAAAGCCTTCTCCACGTGTTTGTCTCACCTGTTGGTTGTGCTTTTATTCTTTGGATCTGCTGCCATTGCATACCTAAGGCCCAAATCCAGATATTCTGCAGGAACTGGCAGACTGCTCTCTCTCTTCTATATCATAGTGACCCTTATGTTCAATCCCATGATATACAGCCTTCAGAACAAGAATGTGATTGTAGCACCGAGAAAATTATTACTGAAAAAAGTAGTGTGATGAGTTTATTTAAAAATGCTTTAAATACTGGCCACAGGATGATCAGAGAAATTTTTAAAGATCTCTACATTTTCCAGTTTAGAAGTTAACCTCTTCTTTTTATACTGTATTTTTCAATTCAGTTCAGTCTTGCAGTTGTGTCCAACTCTTTGCGAACCCATGGACTGCAGCACGACAGGCCTTCCTGTCCATCACCAACTCCCAGAGTTTACTCAAACTCATGTCCATTGAGTCGGTGATGCTATCCAACAGTCTCATCCTCTGTTGTCCCCTCCTCCTCCTGCCTTCAATCTTTCCCAGCAACAGGGTCTTTTCAAATGAGTCAGTTCTTCACATCAGGTGGCCAAAGTATTGGAGTTTCAGCTTCAGCATCTATCCTTCCAATGAATATTCAGGACTGATTTCCTTTAGGATGGCTGGTTGGATCTTCTTGCAGTCCAAGGGACTCTCAGGAGTCTTCTCCAACACCACACAGAGCAGCCATGATTATCCCTATATCCTCTCCCACCCCAGCCTCCTTCCCCTCCCCCACCCCATTCCTCCAGGTCATCACCTGAGGCTGGGCTCCCCGTGCTACACAGCAGCTTCCCTCCAGCTATCCATCTGACTGTGTAAATATGGTGATTCTTCTTTTCCATTCATCTCACTCTCTCCCGCCCACACTGTGTAAGTCCATTCCCTACGTCTGTGTCTCCATTCCTTTCCTGCAAAGTTTCATCAGTATCATTTTTTTAATTACATATACATGTGTTACTTAGTAAAGAATGTTTTACAAAACCATGGAACACTGCTGTCCCAGAAGTTCGATCACTGGTTTTCAATCTTCTCTACCAGACATAGAGCAAGTCATTTAGCTATTATTTTTTTC
The DNA here is from genome assembly GCF_000754665.1 of Bison bison bison. Taxonomy (NCBI): domain Eukaryota; kingdom Metazoa; phylum Chordata; class Mammalia; order Artiodactyla; family Bovidae; genus Bison; species Bison bison. The sequence goes on from NW_011372900.1 coordinate 1,147, forward strand.
CTTTAATTCTTTTAAAGAAAAAAAATTAAAATGAATATGAAGCTTATTTAAAAGCACATGGCTAGCTATACCATCCCACCAGAAGTATTGCTATGTGAAATTTAAAAAAAAAAGTGTTTTATTGCACAGGCTTGAATATGATTTAAAGGAGAAAATACACATTCGTGTTTCAC
>NW_011372901.1:0-665 GCF_000754665.1 Bison bison bison
AATGTGCCAACTGACCTGGGATCTGGATCCTAGACTTTCACTGCAGCTGGAAGGGGAGATGGCCTCTCCCAATTCGTGGGGAATTAAGGGAAGGAGAGTTCCCAAATAGAAAGTAGAAGTACTAATACCAGGTGAAGGGAGAATAGAAGCTGGGCAGGTCAATATCCAGCATGCCCCTCAAAACCATACTGTGAAGCTCTGCCTGACCTTTTAGCCAATAATCCCTGACTCATCCTTGTTCCCTCTTTCCTTTATCCATCCCCTGCCTTCCTACAACCAACACAGGAGATCGAGAAAGTAGGAGTGGGTCATGGCTTGTAAATATCTTTAAAAGCCAATCTATTCTAAATTTAATTTAATCTATTCTAAATTTAAATTTAAATCAGATACAATGTGGAGGTTGTATATTAAGGGTATGACCCTAGTAGTCATTCTTTTATAACTGAGACTCTGTGGAAAGCAAAAGATATTCTGAAACTAAAATTTTTTTGAGATATGATCATCTGCTTTTGATTTTCTATTCTCCTCCTTTATTGAGACTAACTGTCGTGGGGATTTTTTTTTATTACAATAAATCAACAAGCAAACAAAGTCTGCTATATAACAATGGATTATCTATTGATTCTGCAACTATTTGTTAAGCACCTACTGAGGGCTTCCCAGGT
>NW_011372902.1:0-1018 GCF_000754665.1 Bison bison bison
CTCCTTTGAGAACTTAACATAATTGAGTTAATACCCTTCTTAAATTTCCTTCCCTGATTTCCTTTGTAAAGATAGTGGGAAAACCAGAAATAAAGCAACAGCTTTTAAAGTAAAGAACAAGGAAATTCTCAAACTGGATAAAGAGTCTCAGACAGCTTTAGTTGTCTAACTCCATCGTTATAATTCTACTTACCTGGAAGCAAACTTAGATACTTGTTTCTCATGGTGCAGAGAGCAGAAAGCCCAGCCACAGAAGATGTCTTATTTTCCTCTGTGTGTAGGGGAGGGACTTCTTTGTATGACTTTCAGTATGACTTCTGCTTTTCATGGGGCTCATCCAGGTGGCGCTAGTGGTAAAGAATCTACCTGCCAAAGCAGGAGACTGAAGATACATGGGTTTTATAGCTGTGTTGGGAAGATCCCCTGGAGGATGGCATGGTGATCCACTTCAGTATTCTTGCCTGGAGAATCCTGTGGACAGAGGAGCCTGGCAGGCTATGGCCCACAGGGTCACAAAGAGTCGGACATTACTGAAGCGACTTAGCGCACATGCATGCTGCTTTTCATTACTTAACAGGAAATCACTGGTCTGGACGTTTCTTCCTCCTGTTTTGCCTGATGATTACTTCTCTGAAATTTCTAAGCATTTGCATAACATTACTGGTATTTGTACCTCAAGACTCTTCAAAAGTGGTTTTTATATTGTTTTGATATATGAAGACCTCCTATATCAAACATGAAGACTCATTTTACTGGTCTTTTTGCATGTATGAGGACCTTGGTTCAGAGTGAATAGAATTATTTATTTGCTATATATTAACAGATTAAAAAATATTTTTGTGTATGCTTTTAGTTTTATTGTAACCAAGCAACTTGTACACTTTTAACGTTTAAAACTGAGCATTATCTTTCCTTTCCAGTGAAACAAAAAGAAAAGTTTAAGAATAAACAGGAGCAAAATTGCAATAGAGAATTTTGATTGCAAATAAGATCCTACAGGTTCTGCTGATTCTCCCAG
>NW_011372903.1:0-546 GCF_000754665.1 Bison bison bison
AAGGACTGATGCTGAAGCTGAAACTCCAATACTTTGGCCAACTGCTGTGAAGAACTGACTCATTTGAAAAGACCCTGTTGCTGGGAAAGATTGAAGGCGGGAGAAGGTGACAACAGAGGATGAGATGGTTGGATGGCATCACCGACTGGATGGACATGAGTTTTGAGCAAGCTCTGAGAGTTGGTGATAGACTGGGAGGCCTGGCGTGCTGTGGTCCATGGGGTCGCAAAGAGTCGGCTACACTGAGCAACTGAACTGTGGATGTTTCTCAATGGTGGGACATTCACCATGTCTCATTGGCTGGAATTTCCCTCTTTTTCATTGGCTGGGCTGTAATGGCTGTTTCTTATTAGCTCATCTGTGGCTGTTTCTCATTGGCTGGACTGTGGCTGTGTCTCATTGGCTGGACAGTCACTGTGTCTCATAGGCTGAAATTCCTTGTTTCTCATTGGCTAGATTGTGGCTGTTTCTCATTGGTGGACTGTGGCTGTGTCTCATTGGCTGGACAGTCTCTGTGTCGCATAGGCTGAAATTCCATGTGTCTCA
>NW_011372904.1:0-545 GCF_000754665.1 Bison bison bison
AATATGCATGTCTTTTTGTTTTCCGTACAGTTTATCTGTTTATTATTTATGGTAGTATTTTTTTTGAAATATATTAATCTTCTCAGGTAATAAATCAAATTGGCCTTAAAAATAGCAATGGTGTATTGAGGATCATTTACTGAAAATAATTTTACAATCTTCCACATTCCTTTTAGAAGTTATATGTGCTATGGCCTACACAGCACTGTCTCATTTGGGAGCTATCTCTGCATATCCATTTTGCTGTGAGGGGACTGAGAGTCCATCATACCCTCCCAACACATAGAGAGGCAAATGAGCCAATTTGACCAATCAGATACCATCTCTTGGTGTTTTCTATGAAGACGAGAAGAAAGAAACATCTTGATTTCCCTCTTTGAATTGAAAAACAGATATTCTCGATTCTTTTGGTTCATTGTTAAGTAGACAATGTAATATGGGACTGCTGCTGCTGCTGCTGCTAAGTCGCTTCAGGTGTGTCCGACTCTATGCGACCCCATAGACGGCAGCCCACCAGGCTTCCCTGTCCCTGGGATTCTCCAGGC
>NW_011372905.1:0-541 GCF_000754665.1 Bison bison bison
CCCACATGCTGTGGGGCAACTAAGCCTGAGCATCACAGCTACTGAGCCTGCCTGCTACAACAACTCGCATGCCCTAGAACCTGTGTTCCACAACAGAAGAAGCCACCACCATGAGAAGCCCATGCACCAAAGCTCAAAACATCCCCTGCCCACTGCAATTAAAGAAAGCTCACATGCAGCAACAAAGACCCCATATGCCGCAACAAAGACCCAGAACAGCCAAATAAATAAAGAAATATAAATAACTTGCTAAAAAAAAATTTTTAAGGCCTTTCTCTATTTTTTCTCCTTGAAAGCCCAAGTAGATTATTTACCTCTCACAGTGAGGTAGAAATTGCTAGGCAGTCAGTATAGGTCTGAGACCTCAGTTCCTTTTTTTAATTGCAACCCTCTCAAATAAACATCTCAACCCATTAACCTAAAGCCATACTTGTTGTTCCAGTTTCCATGCATCCAAAAGAATACCACCTCAGTCTGGTTGGTCATAAAATATCCAGACCCAAGACAGGACAATCATTAGTGCTGTCCAATTTATCAAGAA
>NW_011372906.1:0-541 GCF_000754665.1 Bison bison bison
TGCTACAGAGCCCTACGTTCTGCATTCTCCTAATTCCCATGTGAACTGATAGATGTATTTAGCCAACAGAAGAACTTATATGAGACTGGAGGGTGATAAAGAGGAAGCGTGGCATATGCTCTGCCAACCTCCACCCACCTCTACGGCTACCTTGTGTTGGTGTCAGCTGCAGTGACTGGGTCTCCTGTGTTCCTCTGGCTCCTACTATTTTTCGATGTTCTCAGGAAAGATTTTCTGTGGTTCCTTGTGATCTTAGCCCAGGTTTCTTAGCATGACTTCTCTCTATTTCTCTTAAAAGTTTAGAAATGGTAGTGGATTTCAACTCTTGCCAATCTTGGGTTGCCTCACTTACTTCTTTGGCTATAAACCATCATCTATGCAGTAAATGCCCTGCTCCCTATCTCCTCTAAGCATGGTTTCTGTTTTCTAGGCTAGACTCTGATTTGCATAGTCCACATCTTGTGTACAACGCATGCTCAGTTGTGTCTGACACTCTGTGACCCCACAGACTGTAATCCACCGGGCTCCTCTATCCATAAAA
>NW_011372907.1:0-1275 GCF_000754665.1 Bison bison bison
CCGGGAGTTGGTGATGGACAGGGAGGCCTGGCGTGCTGCAATTCATGGGGTCGCAAAGAGTCGGACACGACTGAGTGACTGACTGAACTGAACTGAACACTGGAAGAAAAAAATTTATTTCTGAAAAAACAAAATAAACATCACTGTGTTTCATAAGATTTTGGAGGCTTTTTTTTTTCTTTTGTTGTTGTTGTTAACGTAGCATAATCTGTGTTATCCCAACTGGTATGTTACTTCATTTCAGGATTTTAAGCTTGACCCACCTATAGTCCTTTGCTTTGGCCCCTGGCACCATTTTCACCACATATGCCATATTCATCAGTTTCCTCATGCTTATTTGAGACAACGAAGGGAGGAATTGGACTTATAGTTTTTAAAATTGTCCTCTGAGCCTCCCACTAACATGTGAAGTTATGACACAAACCATAACAAACCAGTCTGTTCTATATTTAACATTCTATCTCTCTCTCTCTCCTGCTCTTTCTCTGAAAGATAGACTTGACATGGAAGTCAACTGCCTAAAATTAACTGATGAGACTACAACATACTCAGAGTTCCAATGCCTCATTATGACTTCAGCAAACCACTATCGTCTTGGGTTTCCTCTTGCTGCTCTCTAAAGCAAGGACAAGAGTGATATTTCCCAAGGTGGTTTTGAGAATGAGTGTGTGTGGGTGTGTGGGGTGGCAGTGTTAGGGGAAATGCGGTGTATTTTGCATAAAGTGAGCTATAATTGAAATAGGCACTCTATTCTAAGGGAGCAGTTGAGAGAACTATGGACCTCCGGAGCATGTTGGAATCTGGTTTCTATTTTCCCACGTTTGTTTCATGCTAAATTGTTTGGGTCCCCATTCCCCACTGAAATATTTGGCCAAAGTGACACATGGTATTGCTATATTCTTTACTGAGTTATAAATAGTAGCCAATCCAATAGGAAGAAGAATCATTCTTGTATCAGCCTTTGGGGGGAGTTAAAAAAAATGTGCTTCTTAAATTCTAAATGCTTTCATTTTTAACTTTTTCTTATTTTGCTTATAAAAGAACCAGCAACTTTTCATTAAAAGATTAATATGCTTACATAATGTTGAAATATTAAGCCTTATTAAAGGATGTGCAAGGTCAACTATATTTCATTTTCAGACCACGTTCCTAGCTTCCAGTCCTCTTTAGAAAGTGAAAGTGAAAGCTGCTCAGTCATTTCCAACTCTTTGCAATCCCATGTACTGTATAGTCCATGGAATTCTCCAGGCCAGAATACTGGAGTGGGCAGCCTTT
>NW_011372907.1:1375-1873 GCF_000754665.1 Bison bison bison
AGAGGCCTGGTGTGCTGCAGTTCATGGGGTTGCAAAGAGTCAGACATGACTGAGCGACTGAACTAAACTGAACTGAACAATGTACAAAACCTGGCCTTCCTCATATTTATCAACAAAAAGTGGGAGCAGAGTGTGTACACTGTTCTTAGCTTGGCTTTTTATTTTTTTATCAATTGTATCTTGGTTACTGTTTTTCTTCCATCCACATAGACTGACCCATTTTTTTTCTAATGGATAAATCTTTCATTGTACATTTAGGACTTGACTTGCTGCAAGTGGCCAAGCAGGAGGTCTGTAGTTAGGTCTAATTTAAAAATCCTGAGATGCAGTAGAATATAAGCTCTGGTAGTGCAGCTTATGCTGTGTGGACAATTCCCAGATGATGGAACATTTATGTCAGACTAAGGCTATTGAAAACATCACTATGAACAAAGCTAGTGGAGGTGATGGCATTCCAGTTGGGCTATTTCAAATCTTGAAAGATGATGCTATGAAAGT
>NW_011372907.1:5014-5273 GCF_000754665.1 Bison bison bison
GAATAAAAAAAAAATAAAATGTTACACCAAGATAATTAAGGTATAAAACTTTTCTGTTTCAGGAAGCTTTTCCATTATTGAGGAATGATAAGGCCAACAGATCAAGAGATGACTGCCATTAGAAGAATAGTTTATGACACTCACAGTTCCTGAGAGTGAGAGTACACACTGTGTCCTAGGTGAGCTGGGGAATCAGCAAGGGTGACACAGCTAAGTCAGCAGGGAAGAGACAGAGATGCTGTGGACCCAAGCCTCCTCT
>NW_011372907.1:5373-6320 GCF_000754665.1 Bison bison bison
CAAGTTTACAGAGTCTAAAAATGTGGCTAACACAATTTCCATTACTGCCAAAGTTCCCTTACAACCCTTTGCAGAAAATCCTTCCTTAACCTCTGCTTCCGGACATGCGCTTACCTGCTTTCTATCCCCATAGTTTCGCCAGTTCTAAAACCTCATATAAATGGGATCAAACAACATGCAACCTTTTGTGCCTGTCTTCTGTTGCTCAGGATACTATTTTTGAAATTTATTCATGTTGTTTTGTGTAGTAATAGTTCTTTGTTTTCTTTGCTGAGCAGCATTCCATTGCATAGATATATTATAATTTGTTTGTTCATTCATCTCTGATAGACATTAGCATTGTTTCCAGTTTGGAGTTATTATGAATACTGCTGCTTTGAAATGTCTTTCAAATGTCTTTTGTGGGCACAGGTACACATTTCTGTTGGAAAAACACCCAGAGGTAGAATGGGTCCAGGTGTACGTTTACCTTTATAAGAAAGCGCCAAATGGTTTTGCAAAGTGATCGTGCTGTTTTATATTCATAGAGGTGTATGAGAGTTCCAGTTGCTTCAGATCCTCGCCAACACTCGATATGGTTAGTTGACATGTGTATTTCGATGAATATTGTTCTCCAAATGTGTAGCGGACACTGCTAATTGTCCAAACCAACAACTGTCCCCCCCATCTTCTTCCTACTATCATTAAGTTAAGACTTTCCCAACTTTCCTTCTTCTTCAATGTATTAAAGTCCTAGCCAGGAGGGTATAAATCAAAGTCTGCCGGGACCTACCTGGGCACAGTCTTATTTACCTAATAAAGGGACAGATATGCCAGCACCCCTCCTTTCCTTCCTCCTCTTCATCTTTACTGGCCTGATTGCAGACATGGTTCCAATGCTTGCCACCATGAGGGGAAGGGCAAGAGAATTCCAGCAGACAGTGGCAACCCAGAGCCCTCTAAACCAG
>NW_011372908.1:0-1128 GCF_000754665.1 Bison bison bison
TAGCCACGTGATCAGTGCATGATCAGGCACATGATACGTGTGTGATCAGCCACGAGATCAGTGCATTATAGCAACGTGATCAGTGCATGATCACTCACGTGATACGTGTGTGATCAGCCACGTGATCAGTGCATGATATGCACGTGATCAGTTTATGACAGCCACGTAATCAGTTGATGATTAGTCACGTGATCTGTGCATGGCCAGGCACTTGATCAGTGTATGATCAGCCACATGAGCAGTGCATGATAGCCACGTGATCAGTGCATGATCTGTTTCGGGAGCAGAGTATGATCAGCCAATTGATCAGTGCTGATAGCCACGTGATCAGTGCGTGATCTGTCACATGATCAGTGTATGATAACACACGTCATCAGTGCATGGACAGTCATGTGATCAATGCATGATATAGAAGTGATCAGTTCATGATAAGTCTCGTGATCAGTGTATGATCAACCACGTGTTCAGTGCACGATAGCCACGTAATGAGGGCATGATAGCCAGTTAATCAGTGCATGATCAGTCACGTGATCAGTGTATGATCAGCCAGGTAATCATTGCATGATAGCAAACTGATCAGTGCTTGAGCAGTCACGTGATCAGTGCATGATCAGTCACGTGATCAGTGTATGGTCATCGACGTGATCAGTGCATGTGGAGTCATGTAATCAATGCATGACAGCGCAGTGATCTGTGCATGATCAGTCACGTGATCAGTCCACAATCAGCCATGTGATCAGTGAATAATAGCCACGTGATCAGTGCAAGATCAGTCCTGTGATGAGTGTATGATCAGCCAAGTGATCAGTGCAAGATAGCCACGTGGTCGGTGCATACAGTTACGTGATCAGTGCATGTTCAATCACGTGATCAGTGCATGAGAGCCACGTGAACAGTGCATGCTCAGTCACCTGATCAGGGCCTGCAGAGCTGCCTGATTACTGTCTGCTCATCTGCTTCACAATTGCCAGCTGAGCTGCACGATTCCTGCCTGTCATCTCCTTGACAATTGCCAGCTGTGATGGGTAATTCCTGCCTGCTCATGTACTTGATTATTGCCAGCTGAGCAGCATGATTCCTCACAGCTGAGTTCCATGATTATTGCCTGCTGACTGATTCCTGCCTACT
>NW_011372908.1:4823-5509 GCF_000754665.1 Bison bison bison
CATGATCAGTCACAGGATCAGCGCCATTCAGACATGTGATCACTGCATGCTCATCCGCTTGATGAGTTCATGATCAGCAACGTGATTAGTGCATCATCAGCCACATGATCAGTGCATCCTCAGCCACGTGGTCAGTGAATGATAGCCACCTGATCAGTGCATGATAGCCACGTGACCAGTGCATGATCAGTCACGTGATCAGTGCTTGATAGCCACGTGATCAGTGCATGATCAGTCACGTGACCAGTACATGGTAGCTACGCGATCATTGCATGATCAGCCACGTGATGAGTGCATGATTAGTCACGTGACCAGTGAATGATCAGTCACGTGATCAGTGCATGATGAACCACGTGATCAGTGTATGATCAATTACGTGATCAGTGCATGATCAGTCACGTGAAGAGTACATGGTAGCTACGTGAGCACGGCATGACAGCCACGTGATCAGTGCATGACAAGTTATGTGAGCAGTGTATGATCAGCCACGTGATCAGTGCATGATATGCACGTGACCAGTGCCTGATACCCAAGTGATCAGTTCATGATGAGTCACGTGATCTGTGCATGACCAGGCACGTGATCAGAGTATGATCAGCCACGTGATCAGTGCTTGATAGCCACGTGATGAGTTTATGATAGCCACGTAATCAGTTGACGATTAGTCACGTGATCTGTGCATGACC
>NW_011372909.1:0-539 GCF_000754665.1 Bison bison bison
ACAAGGAAGAAAAAGTTTTACTCAAGACAGATCTCCATCTTAATTTTTTCAGTCATTACAATTCTCTCCCCATCCCCACACAAGGAAGAAAAAGTTTTACTCAAGACAGATCTCCATCTTAATTTTTTCAGTCATTACAATTCTCTCCCCATCCCCACACAAGGAAGAAAAAGTTTTACTCAAGACAGATCTCCATCTTAATTTTTTCAGTCATTACAATTCTCTCCCCATCCCCACACAAGGAAGAAAAAGTTTTACTCAAGACAGATCTCCATCTTAATTTTTTCAGTCATTACAATTCTCTCCCCATCCCCATTTGATAAGGTCCTATTGCTTATGGAAATTACTATGAAACAGAGTAATTTCTCTCCTATAACATTGGCTGGCAAAAAATTAGCACTCTGTCTACTGAATAAATAAAGAATTGTTAGTCACTTACTTTTCACTTTTAAAAAAATTCTCTCAAAAAGTCTCTCAAGAATTCTCTCAAGATTATTTTTTCATTTTCATTGCTAGATTAAATATATAGATTTCACTGA
>NW_011372910.1:0-1171 GCF_000754665.1 Bison bison bison
GTATACCTGTGATGGATTCATTTTGATATTTGGCAAAACTAATACAATTATGTAAAGTTTAAAAATAAAATAAAATTTAAAAAAAAGATATATTCTTTATATACTAATATAATATTTGCATACTTTTACTTTTGAAGAAATCAGGATTTTTTAGAAATTTAACAGAGCACTAAACTATCTCTATCAAATTTCAGAGAGGCAGAGGTAGTCTCACTATTCAGACTTGAATAGGACACTTTGCAACCAGTTCAATTATTTCTCTTTTCTCTTTTTAAATTAATCTTTTCTCTTTGCCTTGCTTAATGCTCAACAATACATAAATTAAATATTCATTGAATAGATGTTATGTTCCAGGAACCATGAAAACTATGTACAGATAGAGCAGTAGAGTAAGGGAATAAAGACATGTGATGTTACCATCAGAATAATTTCTAAAACAACAATAATTTCTACAATTTAAATAGAATGAATTAGTTGAACTCAGTCTCAAAAGCCTGAAAGTTTTGAATAAGACACAAATTGAAAGCAGAGAGAGAAGCAAAGGCATAAACACCATAGCAGGAAGCACATGGCATGTTTCTGAAATGACAATAACTTGGTGATGGTTAGAAAAGAGGGAGAGATGTAATTTCCTTGAACTAAAAACTTTGTAATTCAAGGAACTTTGTGGGCATAGGCTCCTTCCAGGAACCTGGGAGATACTACAGCATACTCTCGTGGGCCTATATTTTTTAAAAATTACAAAATTGATACAGTATGAATAGAACTAGGCATGGTCACTGTCTCTTTTGACTATGACTTCTCTGCTGTGACATGAAGTTAAAAGACGCTTACTCCTTGGAAGGAAAGTTATGACCAACCTAGATAGCATATTCAAACCAGAGACATTACTTGGCGAACAAAGGTTCGTCTAGTCAAGGCTATGGTTTTTCCTGTGGCCATGTATGGATGTGAGAGTTGGGCTGTGAAGAAGTCTGAGTGCCGAAGAATTGATGCTTTTGAACTGTGGTGTTGGAGAAGACTCTTGAGAGTCCCTTGGACTGCAAGAAGATCCAACCAGTCCATTCTGAAGGAGATCAGCCCTGGGATTTCTTTGGAAGGAATGATGCTAAAGCTGAAACTCCAATACTTTGGCCACCTCATGCGAAGAGTTGACTCATTGGAAAAGACT
>NW_011372911.1:0-1353 GCF_000754665.1 Bison bison bison
CCAAACTAAATCCTAACTTGAGTGCTGCAGAGAAATGTTGCTCAATTAGTGTTTCCTGTCCTTCCATTTCCCCTCAGTTCTCTGTAGGCTTCTTTTATCCTAATGGTATTTCTGATGCACATCAATGTGTGCTTTCCTCTACTGGACAATAAGTCTTCACACTGTATCCTTGACACAAAGTCTGACACCAGGAATTGCCCATCCAGTCACTGTTCGTTAAATGAGTTATTTCTGAATCACTTTCTCTTAGTTTCTTGTCATATGTTTCCACTGAACTCAGTTTTTCATTTATTTCTTTATTCACAAAATTGCATTAAAGAATGGCAATTTAAAAATAAACCTTCAAAATCAACTACTTTCTCTGTCAATTTACGACAATAAGTTGCCATACAAATAATGACAAAAAATTTGCTCAGCTAGCCTATTCCACAAATCAGTTAACTGCATTTCTCTTGCTGGAGTCATACATATCAGGGTGGAGGCCTAGACTGTGCCTTTCCATAATTTTAACTTCATCTTGGTTTCTGATGCTTTTAATTCTTTTTAAAAATCTATCAAAAATAGACCAGAAATAAATCTTTGCTATCTGTTTGAGTCATATTTATTCCTAAAAGCCTAGTCTGAAGTTTTAGTTTACATGAGGTAAATGGCCTGAAAATTTGGAGTCCCCAGATACAATTAGCCCTGAACGGAAGGATTCATTCATCTGAACATGTATTGAGTACCTACCACTTACAAGAGATCACACAAGGCCCTGGGACTTTATAAGTGGTCTCTGCTTTCAAAGTGCTTATACATGACCTCACTCACAGCTTACATATCTTCATCATGATAATACTTTAAGTACTTTAAAAAGAAGCCAAAGAGAAGAAATATTGGCAATTGGTAATCTTAAAATGATACTCCTCAAAGTAGCCTACTGGAAACAAACAGACAAACAAACAAAACAGTATAACAAAATGAAATTAAAAGCACGTGCTGATTTTAGGGAATTAGTGGTCAGGCCCTCTTTCTGTATTTTGCTGTTCTGTATTAATGTTTACGAAGGCAGAATTTACTGGCTTCATCATCTGAGGTTTGGAGATCCTATTCCCCTGATCTTTCTTACCATGAAGCAAGGCCACTTGGAGCCACAAAGATTTGTTCCATACCTTAATAATGAATGCTCACAGCGAGGAAAAGACATGTTTCAGTGACACTTCAGACTGCCCATTTTTAACAAAAGCAAGCAGAGACATAACTTTGCCAACAAAGGTGCGTCTAGTCAAGGCTATGGTTTTTCCAGTGGTCATGAATGGATGTGAGAGTTGGACTGTGAAGAAAGCTGAGCACCAAAGAATTGATGCTTTTGAA
>NW_011372912.1:0-1158 GCF_000754665.1 Bison bison bison
GGAGGGGCTGCTGGCGGCTGGGGCGCTGCGGGAGCGCGAGGCCCTCTCGGCAGACCCCAAGCTCAGCCTCATGCCGTAAGTCGTGGGGAAGCGCCCTCGGGACGCGGGTGGAGTCAGTAGGGCCCGGCCAGTCCCGCCCAGCCCGCCCTTCCACCGGCGGCAGGTGGTTCCACGGGAAGATTTCGGGCCAGGAGGCGGTGCAGCAGCTGCAGCCGCCTGAGGACGGGCTGTTCTTGGTGCGGGAGTCCGCACGGCACCCGGGTGACTACGTGCTGTGCGTGAGCTTCGGCCGCGACGTCATCCACTACCGCGTGCTGCACCGCGACGGCCACCTGACCATCGACGAGGAGGTCTGCTTCTGCAACCTCATGGATATGGTGGAGGTGCGGCTGCCCAGCCCCCCTAGTGCAAAGATGTAGGGAGACCAGGCATGGGACCCCCCACGAGAGGCTCATGCTCCCCAGTGTGGACAAGGAGGCGCTGCTCCCTGGACCACGGACCCTACAGACAGTCTGAGTCCTCCACGTCCCCCCATCTCCAGGGACACCCAGGAACCTCCAATTTGACGCCAGTCCCAAGACACACACCCTCATCCTCCTGTTTCCATGGAAACCAGCCTAGAGAGTCCTGTGGGAACCCATCCCCTCTCCTCCTCCTCAGCGCCGCCCACCCCTCCGGAGAACCCCCTGGGAAGGGGATGGGAGGCAGGGCCTCACCGGATGTGGGGAGTCACACTCACGGCTGCCTCTGCCCTGCCCTACCCGCTGCAGTATTACAGCAAGGACCAGGGGGCCATCTGCACGAAACTCGTGAGACCGAAGAGAAAGCAAGGCACTAAGTCGGCGGAGGAGGAGCTGGCCAAGGGTAAGGGGCCCCGCCCTTCCCTCCTGAGTCGGCCTGGCCTGGGGACGCAGGGCACACGGCCAAGGCTGCCTCACCTGGGTAGGTCACAGTGCCAGGCTCTGCAGGTGGAAGACCTGGGTGCCCTTGGGCTGGGTGGGGCACGCCTGCACACACCCATCAGCACACTATCCATTTATTTCCCACACCAGCTGCTCCCCTTGTTTCATCATCCTTCACCTGAGTCAGAAACCCTGGGCAGATCCTCGATGCCACCCCGTCCCCCGGCCCCCCGGCCTCCCACAACCCCTCCATGGC
>NW_011372913.1:0-1001 GCF_000754665.1 Bison bison bison
GGGTAGGGAAGATCCCCTGGAGGAGGATATGGCAGCCCACTGCAGTATCCTTGCCCAGAGAATCCCATGGACAGAAGAACCTGGCAAACTGCAGTTCATAGGGTGGCACTAAGTTGGACATGACTGAAGTGACTTAGCATGCTTGGAAGCCCACTATTATTATAAGGTGCTTAGGTGAGAGACTTTGGCTACTGCTGATAGAGAAATGGGGGTCGGTTTTTCTACCACTTAACTTTATGTAGGGCTCCAAAGAGGAAAAAAAAAATGATAAAGGAATTTCTGGAGATTTTTTGCTTTAAATCCTGATTTCCTTTGGTAAAGACAACTGCTATGCTTCCCTGATTAAAGACTATGTTTTGTTCTTATGTAAATGTTCTGTGTGTATAATTTTACTTTTATTTTATTTTTTGGCATTCTGCTGAAATATACATATATTCATTCTCCAGTTACATAGTAGTTCCTGAAAATTTATTTCCAATAATAGAATTCTATCACAAATCAAGGGATGACAATTTCTCTCTCCTAATGCTCAGGAAACTATTTCCTTGCTTGCAAGCTTCTTAATGTTTTGTTAGTTTATACTGGCTTGCACAATTTAGAACAAATGAGCAATTGAATGAATGAAGTTCATATTTCCTTATATTGAGTGTCTTTATTATTCTATTTCCGCCTGCATTTTTAAAATAATTCATATAGAATAGTCTTCAAATAGTTTTTCCCACAAAGTTTGCTGATTTTCTCATCTCTGTTTGCTCTCCATGAACTCTCTACTGAGTGTAATACGATGCCTCTCTCTGTCTCTTTCTTCCATTTCAGTAACTGCTGATGTTTAAATGTCTTACTTGAGATAAGGAGAAATAAAAGCATGTAAAATTTTATTGCCTACATGAGAATGATTGCAATAACAACCCAGACACAACTGACGGCTTAGCAAAGATATTTGGGCCGTAAATTGGTTGACCTTTGTCCACAAAGGAGAGGAAGATACAGTTTTTATTGCT